>NW_003315030.1:477134-486414 GCF_000150825.1 Verticillium alfalfae VaMs.102
CGTTGCGCGGCTTCGAAGTCATGATGACCAGCCTCTGGTCGCGGGTGGGATCGTCTCGGAAAGGGTCCTCGATAAGCTCTGCCGGGGGCTGCCCATCCACAAGATCGGCGACGTCGATGAGTCCGATCATGTACTGAGCAAGAATCTCGCGAACGTAGGGGGCCTTGTGGACGGTGAAGATGTTCCAGTAGGGGTCAATGCTGCCTCCAGCGGCGCGCAGGATGACGTCGCCTCCAGGATGTGCTCCGATCCAGTCTGTAATGTCGTAAACCTTGTCCTCGTGGGTGACCCACGGCCTCTCCGAGTCGGGCCCATGTTCCTTGACCTCAGACAACCTGAAGCGAGGTTGCTTGGGGTCTCGACTGTCATTGCTCTCAGGGGGCGGTGGCGCTTCGTCTTTTGTGGTGCTCGTCGGCTCAGAAAATCCAGCGAATGCTGACAGCAGCCCGGCGCTGGCGATGAGGGTGACGGTTGCTGGCCTGGCGCGGCGAGACGTCCTCCACCAAGACGTTCGTGGTCTGGACGACGGCGAGGACGACTTTGGTGGGGCGCGAGGTGAGGGCGAAGTGTGAAGGTATTGGCAACGTCGGGAGGAGGGGCGCACGGTCGAGGCAAAGTATTGTCGAGTCGTCGCCAGCTGCGAGATTTCGCAGGTCAGGCGTCGAGGTGCCTGCATTGGGCGTTGAGTGTGACGTATTGCTGGTCGTTGCCTTTGTTGGTGGCGTTGTTCTTGATTTATTGGAGCTGGTGGTACTGGCGGGTTGCCGTCGGTGCAGGAGGTCTCCTTGTTGAAGCTGTGAGGAGCAAGTCAAACGAGGCGCTGTCGGGAGGAGAGAGGGCAAGGGAGGTTATACGTAAGAGTCAGTTCCTAGTTGGTGTCTGTGAGGCACCTCGTGACGATGCGTGGACAAGGTAACAGGGATGCCGGCTCGGGGTTTGATGGGGCCCAGTTCAATTGGAACGAACGGCGAGGCAAGAGATAATGAACCCTTTTTTTCTTATCAGGTGGACCGCGATCGGCGCAGGGTCGACTACCTCCCCGGTACAGGTACCTTTGTACCTGACTTGGTGCCAGGGGCGAGCGTAGTCAAAAGCTGGTCAGGTCAATCGGTGAGGAGAGCAACGACAATGAAACCGTGACAGATGCCGGGAGGTCGCCGACCTTCTTGTACACCGATGCTGCCTGCACCTCGTATGACTGAAGAGGAGAGAGAGGAGCGAGAGGAGCAAGGGGAGAAACCCAAATGGTCACCGGGCATCGTTGGTGTCTCGGGTCGGCGACTTTGTTACGTATTGTCATGTCCCTGTCCGTGTCGCCTGCCCGATTGGAGATGCGTTTCGGCCGATGGTTGCCGCTGCCGGTTCCGCGACTCAGAAGGTGCGTCGCTTGCTCCTCCCTGTTGGCGGCATGCACCTGCCGCTGCACCTGTGCTGCACCCGTGTCGTCACCGGCATTTGCTGTTGGCCGCACCTGTCCGGCTTGAGCTGTTGCTGATCTAGAGGGGCAGCTGCCACCGGCTGGTCAGGGGTAAGTCCAACTCACTTGACCATCACCTGAGAAGTGAACCACAACCCCAGAAGGTACGGAAAGGAACAACATGCAATAATATCTAGGTATCAAAGAAAAGCATCACCAAACCCCTGATATCCGTCGAATACTTCATCTCGCCTTCATCAGACGTGCTTCATCCTCTTTGCCGTCCGGGCTGAGTCCTTCTTCTGCCTTTCTCCTTCTTCCTGCACCTCCTTCTGCACCTCCTGCTGCTCCATCGCGAGCTCCTCCTTGCTCGGTCGATAGGATGGATCAGTTTGCGCGTCGCCTCGCTTTCGCTTGCTGCTGCTGACACCGCCACCGCTGCTAGTTCCGCCATTACCCATTGTCCTACTGGAGGCTGGTGTTTTTGGTGTAAGGTTGGCGCGCTTTTTTCCGGCTTGACTGCTTGGGGCTGTGTCGCCTTCATCGCCAGCATCACCACCGTCTTTGTCACCACCGCCTTTGTCACCATCACTACCACCACCGCCATCACCATCGCCTGCGCCATCACCATTACCATCACCTCCGCCTCCGCCGTTTCCATCACCATCACCTCCACCGCCCCCATCCCCTCCATCATCACCTCCGCCTCCGCCGTTTCCATCACCATCACCTCCACCGCCCCCATCCCCTCCATCATCACCTCCGCCTCCGCCGTCACCACCATCTCCACCGCCTCCATCATCGCCTCCTCCGGCCTGGGTCCCCCCAGGTGGCGGTGGCGGGAACGGCATCCCCCAAGCATTGCTGTTCTCGTTCCGGTTCGGATCAAACTCCCACGTTGTTGTGCTGCGCGCAAAGTTCCCATCAGTAGGGTAAATTGTCCGCGCGTATGTGGGATGGCCTGTCGCAAAGTTCCTCCTCAGCTTGGTGATTCCCCCCAGGTTGGTCATCTGCACCTTAGACAAGAAGCCCGACATGTTAGGAACGGAGTTGGCGTCGCTGCCCCGCTGGTAGGGGACGCGGCAGCTGCGCTTCGGGTCACAGTGAGCCTGTGCATGTCTTGTCAGTAACCCATCGTCAAGTGTGATGGAGAGGGTAGGTGAAGTATTTTGTGTTAGACGTACCATGACCTGCTGCTCCCACGAGAGCCTCCCCGGACCAATATTATTCTTACGGGGCATCTTGCGGAGGCATCGTGAACAGTAGTCTGTTTCCACAACGGCGAAGTCGCCTTGGGGGAGCTCTTTCGGTAATGTCGTTTCTTCTCCAGGCGTGTTCTCCTGAGGCGCCTTCTTTCCGCTGCCGTCACCGTCACCGCCGCCGTCACCACCGCTGCCACCTCCGCCACCGTCACCACCGCTGTCGTCCGAACTCTTTTTCTTCCCTGCCCTAAGCTCTTTTGCTGCCCTGGCCGCACTCGTGCCAGACGCGATCTGTCCCGGCGTCTCGAGCTGCCACTCCTCGCTGCCGTGCACCTGCTTCTTGTGTAGCCGCCACTGCTCCGGCGACATGAACTTCCCATGGCACCACACACGGCGAACGCTGTAATTTTGTAGCCGCTGTCGAGCCCGTACTCTTTGGGGTCCCACAGAGGGGGGCCCTGCCTGAATGGATTCTCCGTCGGGGGGGTGGTTTTCTGCCTGCTCGAGTTCATCCGGATGTCGTTCCACAGGTCGAAAACGTGGCACTCCATGTGCGGCTGCTGCTGGGCGCGTGAAGCGAGATACACTTGCGTCTCGCCTTCAGCGACCGGCGCCGTGAAAGATAGATCGCACAACGGACACGTTTCGAGGGGCTTATCATCATTGTGGTCGGCCTCAAAGTGCTGCAGCACGCTTGACGCGTCAAGCCCAACAAGAGCCGCTCTGCAGACGCCGCAATCCTGCGGCGGGTCGACGACCGAGTCCCGCGGTCCCTGTTTCTCCCACCAAGCAAGGGGCGGCAGGAGGGCCTTCGTCGCCCTGTGGGGCAGCCGAAGCATCTCGTTGAAGGCGCGGGGTCCGTCATACTGCTCATCGTACGGTCGCGTCCACTCGCGCCAATAGTCCTCATCATAGAGATCAAAGGGCGTCATCTGGCCTCGTTGCACCTGCAAACTTGGATGCACGTGATCGTTTCGGCAGGTGTTGATATGTACCTTTTTGGCCTCAATCACGTCCTCGACCTTGTCGGCCCCGGGCAGGATATCAAATTTCAGCTGACAGTAGGGGCAGAAGGTGCCAATGACGCTGAAGAATGCGCCACAGAACTTGCGGTGCTTGTCAACGTACTCGTCGGAGTACTGGCCGAGCGAGAGTCCGCAGGATTTACAGAATGGCTTGCCCGAGTGGGCGAGCCCCCTACAGCGGTGGGGGAGCTTGGCCGTGGGATCCCAGTTCAGGGCGTCGTTCTCCGTTTTCCACACATGAGAACCGCACGTCTCGCAGAAGGTGCAGGCACCGGCACCTTCAGCATGGGGCACACATACCCGGTCGTGGTGCCGACGGTCCTTTGCATCGTTGAGCATACTGTGGTCGCGCCCGCAGCGGTCGCAGAAGCTAAACTCCATCTCTTTGGGGTTGGCCCTGTTGGGTGGCAGGCGAGCAACCCTGAGGTCGGTAGGCCTCTTCACAACTTGCTCAAAGATGGAGTTCGGCTTAGCCGTCCACGAGAAGGGTTGCGGGATGAGTGTTCTGGTGACGATGGCACCATTGGCCTCCTGCTGCTGCTGCTGCTTCTCGATGAACGGGTCCGTGACGGGCCTGTTGGCCGCTTGCTTGAGGACAGAACGTAGTTCCGCTTCGTGCTTGTTCTTGAAGTGGCGGTCTCGCTGGGGCTTGTCCCAGTGCTCATATAGCTTTTCTGGACACCACGGACAGTTGTTCGTCGTGTGCTGCCTCAGATGTCTGCTGATCTTGTCCATCTTGTCAACACGGTAGCTAAATTTACAGTTTGGGAACGGACAGAAGGCGATTCTCTGAATGTTCAGGTTCCGAAGCTCGTGGAAGTCTCGCTGCATCCGGGCCACCTCTGTCGGCGTGAGCGTCCCCTTGGACAGTACAGGGATCCGGCCCTTGCCTGTACGCAAGATGGCTTCCCGGGGAGGCGCGTTGGTGGGGATCGAGGGGTTGTACGTGCCTGAGTCCCAGATGCTCGGTTGCCGGGCCCACGACAGCTCGCGCTGGTCAATCTCGTGCTTGAGAAATGGTTCTTCGTCCTTTCCCCAAATCTCCTCGTCCGTGAGAGGTCTGTCCTTTGGCTTGCCATTGTCTCCAGCCTTGGGTCCGTTCTTGGAAGAGGGGCCCAGCTTCTTCTTCAGCTCTTCGAAGACGGGATCGCCTGGCTTGGGCAGCTTCTCGAAGCCTATCCGCTCCCGCCACTGGTTGACAAGGCCGTAGCGTGGGCCCCAGGGGTGCGAAGAGCTGTTGGAAGCCGTCATACGCTCGATGAAATCAGAATGATTATTTGAGAGCAGCTCTGCGGTGATGACTTGGCTCGTCATCTGGCGACGCATGGCACGCATTTCGTCGTGGCTCGTGGTAGGCAAAACGACAAATGTCCGCGTGTTAGGACTATCCACCGGGCCATCGGCGAGACAGACGAGATTGTTCTTCAGCATGGCCATGGTAAGCGCACCGGTTCGCGACGCAGGCTGACCTTCAGCCACATTTGTGGAAGCGACAATGAGCTGCTCGTAGAGCATGTCGACGCTCTCCACTTGCTCCGGAAAGGGAGCGGTCCCCTCCCACCCTTTCAAGCGCAGCTGGCATGTTGTGTCGTCGGCAATGTCGCGCTCATACTGAGGCTGGAAGACAAACGCGCAGCCGTTGCCGTGCGTCTCCTTGACGTAGGCCTGCATGAGTCTGGTCATGTGCAGCTCATGATCCGCCAGCTTGTCCACGTCGCTCTCGCGAGGGTTCCACTGCCCCATGGGCATGGACCGATGGCCCGTCAGAAACTCGTCGTGGGACCACACGAAGAATGACTCAATTTGGGTGTTGGGGTACTCGTCGTGGCAGAAGCTGTCGAGCTTACGACGGAGATTGCTGTACGGCCAAGCGATTT
Organism: Verticillium alfalfae VaMs.102; assembly: GCF_000150825.1. Classification (NCBI taxonomy): domain Eukaryota; kingdom Fungi; phylum Ascomycota; class Sordariomycetes; order Glomerellales; family Plectosphaerellaceae; genus Verticillium; species Verticillium alfalfae. Next base: position 482,656 of record NW_003315030.1, read on the forward strand.
GGAAGGTCCCCCTGGCATTGGCGTTCCCCGGCGCCAGGAGGACGGCGGAGCGGGGTGCTAGATCACGCCGCAGCAGCTGGAGAGTGTGCCGCGTGTCCGGGTTTTGGGGGACCATCCAATGGAAAACATTCGCGTTGGTCTCGTTCCCGCCGTACCACGACGTGGTGACAGGTTGGCCTTCGTTCGTCTTGATATGGCTGCCGTCGCCGTGGGCATAGCGCAGGAGAGCATGGGGACCTCTGCGGCCCTCTGGCGGGCGGCCGAGGAGGACCTCCTGCGCGTTCTGCAGAAAGGGCATGTAATGGTTGGCACCAAAGGCCCAGTACAAATTGGCGTTGCCGTCGGGGCCGTTGAACCACGTTCTCGAAGGCGTGCGGAAATAGGCAACACGGGGCTGCCCCCCAGCGACATGATTCAGCTCGACGAGGGTGTCAAAGGTGCTGGTCGAGGGGATATAGGTCTCGGGCGGACTCTCGCCAGCACGGTGAACAAACCACGCATTCTGCACCGAGGAGAAGTGGTCGGCAATGTAGTTGATCACACCAGCGTGGGTCTGGAAGAAGGTCTCCTCCTGCTTTTGGTGTGTCGTTGCGTTGTATCGTTGGAGAAGAACGTCGCAATCGTGCCCGGGACGCATCGAGAGCAACGCCTCGAGGCCCTTCTCTGCCTCCTTTCTTTTCATGACGTCAATGTAGATACGTCCCTGGAAACCGTAGAGCCAAGTCTGCGAGGGGAGGGATGCTGTTGCGGGGGGCCGGTATGTTCTTTGTTCCTGGTCGGAAACGTCCTTCATGACAACATCACCTTCTGGTGCAGTCTCGGGCACGTCCTTCTTCGGAGATGGTTCTTCAACGTTGTCGTCTGATAAATTCTCGTCGCCCTCTTCTACTGGTAGATTGTCAGGGTAATCATCTTGGAGCTCGTCATCGATGGCGCCGCCTCGCAGGCCGAGAACGGGCTCGGCATCGGTGCCTCGCAGACTCGATGCAGTTACGGGTAGCGTGCTGTACCCTGCCTCTCGCCCCCGTCGGTGGTCATAGCCGTAATTGCGCTGATCGTGAGCGGTGAGAAAGTGCAGAGGCGGGCGAGCCATGCCGCCCTCAGTTGTATTGTCATCAAGAAGATCGAGCCTAGGCCGCTGCGCGTCGAAGAGGTGCGAGATGGCCGGCTCAATGGGCAGGCCGAAATAGAGCATGGCGAATTTGCTGGCCAGCGAAAGAGGATGGCCCCTAAACCTGGTGCGTAAGATGTCTCTGTAGCGTTGCGTATTCTCGTCTTGTATCTGGACGAGGCTTGTGGACTCGGCTATCGGTAAAAAGAGCTTTGCCTCATGAGGTGTGAAGTACTTGTCGAGGACGTCACCGACGGCGACTCGGGGATCAGCGAGAAGGAGCTTGAACTCGTCCTCGATTTGCTTGTACAGTGCGTCCGAGGGGAGGATCAGGGCGTTGTAACGATTCTCTGGCGCCGCTTGTGGGATGTTTGGCTCACGAACGCCATGTCCTCCGAGGGGCAAGCCTCCAACGAGCTGGGTCATGGCGCAAGGGAAATGGGCGAGGGTAAAGCTGGTCTAGGGGGGCATTGATACAGCACGAGATTGCGGCACATACGAGAGAGCGGTATCAGTCGGGGTTGCGAAGAGATATGGGGTTTGGCCAATGGACCCAACAAGGCGGTGACAGTAGTAAAAAGAAGAGAGCATATGACAAGGGGACGCGAATTGGCATCGTGGGGTGAAGCAGGTGCGCCATGTTATGGATGGCAAGGCGGACAAAGATGACCAGGTGGAAGCTTCTTCCACGGAGGTGCCCCATGGAGTCGTCGTGTGGCGAAGCATTGTATTCGTGTTTGAAGGGCGGGAATCTTGATGAATGGAAATCTGCCTTTGTTCACCCTTGTCAACAAAGGCAGGCAGTGTGTAAGGAGGATCTGGGCGTTGCCAGTGTGGCGGAAATTTTGAAGCTCCTTTCTTGATGGTAACAAAGAGCAACTTTGTATGGTAGTCTCCGAAAGCGTCTGGTAGGCCTCGATGGACATTCCAGGAATGCGGATGCTGCGAAACGGGATATCAATGGTTCTCTCGAGGTTGAAGAGCAGACAAAGCAGTGTGGTAGCTCATGGGGACGCTTGTCCTATTGCCAGACTACGGACTCTAGCTCTGAGAGTCGACTTGAGCATCGCTCATCCTTTGCTACCTTACACACTGGCCACATGGTGTGGTAAGAGAAGTATCGGTGGTGTTAGGATGGTAGGTCGTCATGTCTGGCCATGGTATCGGCCATGGTGTTTCGACAAGGAGATAAGGAGAGAAGGAGAGTGAAGAAGAGAGGGGTCCTACCAGCTGAGAATCGGCACCAGCTGTCGACGGTGGATGAAGAGCAGAGGCCCCCTCATTGGCTACACCACCACCATCGATCATGCCTGCCAGACCACGGCTCGGTCTACTTCGGACACCAGCAAAAGTCCAAGGCCTGTCGAACGAACCACCATCACCCATCACCGTCCCATCGCCTATCAATCTATCATCGAACCCCCCTTGGCCATCCGCCGCCCATCAATCGCTTCCCGAATGGCGCATTGATACGGAAACACTTCTTCTACAGGTGATGCCGGCCTGATCGTCGGCCCCCCGCCCAGCCTACCATGCGGCCGCCTGCGCCGAACCGAACCCTCCTTCGCATCAACCTCCTCGATCCCTCCACCATCTGTCGACGATGCACGGCTCAGCTTCGCCCCGTGCTGCGCGCACCCTCCCACGCGCCACTCCTCGCACGCCGTGCCGTGTCGACAACTCCCTCTAGTCGCCTCAGCGCCAGCTACTTCCTCCCCAACAATGCTCTCGAGCGCGCCGCCGCCTCGGCCGTCAAGGCCCGCACACAGAGCCAGAGCAGTCGAACGTCTGCCACTGTCACCAATGACTCGTCGTCAACAACAGCAGCAACAGCAAAAGTCTCGGCTTCGACAAGTCGCCTAGACGCAACACAGCCCCCCGTCAATGCTGAACTACCACATCGACGTCGCCAGGCTGCTCGGCGAGCCGCCGCCGCTGCTGCCGAAGCAGAAGCTGACTCGGGCTCCTCCTCCGCGGTCCTCCCCGCCCAAGATGCCTCCTCGGCCCTCACCACGGTGGCCGCCAGCCAGCCGGCCCGCTCGCTGCGCCGTATCCTCTCCGCCTGCCTCTCGCTGTCGAAGCCGAGGCTGACGGTGCTCGTCGTCTTGACGGCCATGGTCCCCTACGCCCTGTTTCCGGTGCCGTCGTTCCTGTCGCCCGCCGTCACCGAGCTGCCCTCGCTCTCGCCGCTGACCCTCCTCTTCCTCACCACGGGCACGACGCTCTGCTCGGCCTCGGCCAACGCGCTCAACATGCTCTATGAGCCGGCCACCGACGCCAAGATGTCGCGCACCCGCAACCGGCCGCTCGTCCGCAACATCATCGCCCCGCGCGTTGCCCTGCTCTTCGCCTTCCTCGGCGCCGCCGGCGGCATCGGCGCCCTCTACTTCGGCGTCAACCCCACCGTCGCCTTCCTCGGCGCCCGCCAACATCGTCCTGTACGCCGGCGTCTACACGCCGCTGAAGCGCGTCACCGCCCTCAACACGTGGATCGGCGCCGTCGTTCGGCGGCATCCCGCCGCTCATGGGCTGGGCCGCCGCCGTTGGCGAGTCGGCCACGCTCGACGGTCTGTTCTTGTGTCTGCTTCTCTTCGCCTCGTGACGGCAGCTTCCTCGGGGGTGGCTGCTCGCGGTCTCCTCGACGCCTG
>NW_003315030.1:487234-491338 GCF_000150825.1 Verticillium alfalfae VaMs.102
CCCTGTGGCCGCAAATAAATGAGTGTGTATCAGTGTGTGTGCGTTTCAGTGCGGCCCCAGTCCCCTTTTCTGGAAACCAACACTGCCTGCTTATGATCATTTCGCACAAATCGGCCGTAAACTGCTCTGCAACGGAAAGCCAAAAAAAAAAAACTGAGGAACACGCGAAGGAAGCAAAATATTGCGATCAAACCAGACAGAAAGTAAAAGAGCAGAGGAGAAAACGCCGCCAACGCCCGAGCCGACTGTGTACCCCCGAGAAGACACGAAGTAACAAAGTCCCAAAGGTTTGGAGGGAGACAGCCGAGACGCTCATTGCGTCATCGTCACAACTGCTGCACACCGCCAGGTCTGTTGATGATGGCATCGATGCCCATATCGACGCTCGGCAGCCTCTGACCGTGCGGATGCATGGTACGGGCTCCGGGCTTTGTTGAGTGCCCCGTGTGGCCGGAGCCACTGTACGCAGCACCTGACCGTTCGACGAGACCGAGCTTGTGTACCATGGTGGTTCTGCTGCTGATGGTGGTGGCCGTAGTAGGACCCAGGCATGGGCTGCATGGCAAAGTGCTGGTGGTGGTGCTGGTGGTGTTGCGAGGCGTAACCGTTGCTTTCGCCGCTGGCCGAATGGCCGCCCGACGAGGCCGTCTCGGGGCTACTGTAGGACGGGTCTAGCTCGTCAACAGGTGTCAACCCGATGCCGCTGATTCCGCTATCATCGTCATACCCTGGTGGTAGTGGCTGGCCGGATTCCAGACGTTCGCGGCCCGCGGCGCTGCGGGCAGCGCTCTGCAAGTTCTTGAGGCCGTTGGACATACACTGCAAATGGTCAGCATCAAGATGACGGAAATTGGAGGAGACGGCGCAGGAGCAGGAAGAACACACCTTGGCTTCGACGACATTCCACTTCTCGCCTGTGCGGGCAGCTAGGCCAGACCAGATGTCTGCGCATGCTCATGTACTCCTTGGCGAGACGTTCAAGCTTGCGGTTGTCCCAGTCGTCGGCACCCTTGCGCTCCATGAGGCGCTCGTGGCGCTTGCGGCAGGCATTGGGCGTCTTGTTTCCAAAGTAGGTGATCTGAATCTGTGCCCAGTTGAGGCCCTGCGCGCGTGCCGCCAGGAGAGTCTGGTCGTCTTGTGGGGTCCAGGCGCCCGAGGAGGCGCGGTGCTGCATGGGGGGGATGCCCACGTTGGGGGCGGCGGCGTAGGCGTCATAGTTGGGCTGGGACTGGGCCTGCATGACGGCCGAGGAGGACGAGGCCACGGGGAAGTAATCCGGCATGGCAAGGCGTTGCTGGTTGTACATGTTTGGGGTGGGGTTGGCTGCCGGAGCGAGAGAGACTGGCATGGGGTTGTTGTAGCGATGGCTGGAACTGGATGACCGTGTGTGCTTCGGCATGTTGTGTGGACGAGGCGTGATGAGTGATGAGAGCCAGAATGGTGACGGAGGACGTGTAGATTATCGATTAAGACCGATCATACGTGGTCTCAAGAAGCCAATGACGCTTTTGTGTTGGTAAACGAAAGCCTCTCCCGGAGGTTATTTGATGATGAAGTTGTCCGTTAATTGCCGAGATAGGCCGATGAGGCAGGAGAGTAAGAAAGATGCAGGCTGTGACAAGGAAAATGTCCAGAACCTGATGTAGAGCTATGTAGCGAATGTAGCACTGGAGGATAGGAACCTGGTTTTGGAAACGAGATGAGACTGGTCGACGAGAAGGAAACGAAGAAGCGGAGACAAGGAAATGGGAGAGATAGAGAGAGAGTAAAAAAGGAAAAGAAAAGAAAAAGGAAGCGACTCAGAGAGGTCGGTCGCAGCAGTCAGGTCTGTCGTCTTAGAGGAAGGGAATGCAAGGCAAGAGATGTCAGTGGCCTCTGGGGCGGACATGATGGTGGATTTAAAGACAATCGTCAGGCATGCGGCGGCGCTTGAGGCGAGAAACAAAGACGGGCGAAGAAGCGCGAGTGCTACTCTGAAGCTGGGGTCGGCAGGTGGATCTGAAACGATCAACTTGGCGAACGCAGTATGAAACTCGCCTTGTGTGTCTAGAGAGATTGATGGCAAGACAAGAGGCAAAGGACATTGGCTGGCCGTGGATGGATGGGCGGCTGTCTGAGGTTGGGCGCGTAGAACAGGCCGGTCGAGGGCGGCGGCTACGAGGTCCCACGATGGGCCGCCGACGATGGCAGCCAGAAAATGGGACCGCCTCCCATTTGGACAGCTAGGCCGGACTGTCGCAGTATGGGGCCAAAACTCGAAAAAGAGGTCGAAAATAGCCGGCCCGTTGGGTATGGGTAGCCGCCAGCCGTGGTGGAAGAGATAGGACGACGAAGATGGGACAGAACGGCAGGGGTCACGCGTGGGAGCAGGCTGCTCGGCCGGCCAGCGCGGAGAGGGATGGCCGTAGGTCAGGCCCGAGAAATGGATGACAGTTGTCAAATCGACGGAGTGCGGCCAGCTGGTGTCATCGGATGAGAGAATGCGTCTGTGGTCACGAATCTGGAAGAGCATCTGCTGTGAAGAAAGACAACATTCAAGGTAGGAGGAGAGAGGGGTTGCAGTACGATGAGGCCAGCCTACCCGGATCCAGGACCAGGCAGAACAGGCTGTGAACTCGTCTCAAGGCAGGATCAGGCCAGGATCCCATAGGTAAAGCAACCAGGAACGACACTGCGAAAGGGTGCGGCGGGAGGCGGAAGCTGCTAGGTACCGAGTCGTAGCTGCATGAACCAGCTCACGACGAGTCCATTCATTCTAAGGTACCTACCTACCTAGGTAGGTAAGGTAAGGTACCTTAAAGTACCTTACTTAGGTCGGCGACTCAGGGCGGGCTCCCAATTTGGCATCAAGCGCAGACTGGCGCCGACTCTCTTCCCTCAATGGGCAGTGGCGGCAGCACGAGCAGCAACACGAAGGACGTCCACGTTGGTCCACGTCCACGTCAATTGCAAGGTCCGAGTTCGAAAGTCGCTTCGAGGAAATTATCTGAACTATGGGCTACTAGACGCGCGCCTGCAGTGGGTACCTCGTTGGGGGCTCATTGGTTGGACTGGTTGGCTGTGTGGCCACCCACTTCTTGCCATTTGAAGGGAAGGCCGACCGAGATTTACCTTTCTTACCGAGAATGCTTGTTTCTGCTACACCGAGGTGAAAGCGACCACCCTGTGCATGCGCCGCAGCCGTACATTGCATCTCGGCTCCTGACCATCGAGTGCCGTCGTGTCGGGATATTGTCATTTGAATCAATGACATGAAAATATCAATGATAGCTTCACGTTGGCCCGAAATCCACCATCAAAAGCCATGCCGTATGCGCGTACGGTCTCTCCCAGTGGACCATGAACATGTATGCAGCTGCAATTCGCCCAACTTGGATGGTGAGCTAGGTAGCTAGCACTTCTACACCACAGCTCTTAGTTGGACTCCGCACGGATGCAACGACTGAACTTGTCTTGTCTTAGTCACTACCATTCTCATGAGCTCACTGTACACAATCGTGGCCAGAACCGATGTCACACAACGAGATAGCACTCCACAACCATCGAGCAATACGTGTATGACCTGCCGTGATCAGAAGAGACCGCCAGTTGAGATGCAGCCCTGCATCCACTGCTTACCACACTGACCAGTCATTCCTGCCTGTCAATCTTACCCATCTACGCCCTTCTCCGCTCCCATCTGACGGCACTGCATTTAAGGTGGCCATTTCCTCGCTCTGACCGCTTTCTACAGCTTTAGCCTTCTGTTCCCTAGTCGCCTCCCGCTCATCCACCACAACTTGGGCTCGACAACTTCTCACCATGACGATGAACGCCAGCAATCCGGTCGTCAATGGCCCCGACGTATCCTCCACGCAGGAGACTGTCGGCGACATGATGCCAACATCGCACATCTCCATGTCGTGGCCGTCAGTACCCATAGTGCTTGCTATCTTCCTAGGCTACCTTCTTCTCTGTCAATCTCTTCGCTTCTACCACATCAACGCCCTCCAGAAACGCCTTGGCTACACTGATCGCGCCTCCCTGGCGGGTATGAGCAACGACGATGCCCAAATCATTCCCAAGCACATCATGGAGCGCGACTTTCCCATGTTCTACGAGGTG
>NW_003315030.1:491675-520997 GCF_000150825.1 Verticillium alfalfae VaMs.102
ACTCATCAACTCCACCAAGGAATTGGCTGATCCCAAAAACTCCTTCAAAAGGTATTGGCTCCCCTAGACAAGATGCAGGCGGATGACGTGCTCGACAAGACCACGATGGATTGAGACTCCTTCGCCACTCAGAGAGGCGGTAGAATGTGGCATTTTGCACTTCACCCCCTGCCACTGACTTTGCACCCTGATCCAGAGTTTCATAACTAACTGACACCCATCAGATACGAAGACACAGTCGTCATCTTCGGCGAGTAAGCCAACCTCCCTCCATCCAGCTCATCCATCATCCTAACGCGCCAGGTTTTCTATCAATCCTCCAACCTCGACACGCGCCCTCAAAGCCATTGCCCGCATGAACTATCTCCATGCCCCCTACAAGGCCGCCTCGAAAATTTCCAACGAGGACTTTCTCTACACTCTTTCCACCTGCGTCACAGAGCCCATTCGCTTCATGCGGCTCTATGAATGGAGGGCCCTCACCGACGCCGAGGTCTGCGCTTTAGGCACATTTTGGAAAGCCATTGGCGACGCCATGGACATTCGCTACGACGGCTATCTTGATCGTGCCGGCGCCTGGCGCGACGGTATCGACTTTGCCGAGGATATCACCGCCTGGGCCAAAACGTATGAGCTTCAGGCCATGAAACCCTCTCGCTCCAACATTAAGCCAAGCCGTGAGCTTGCTCGTCTCATGATCTGGCACGTACCTGGGTTTGTGAAACCGTTCGCTGTTCACGTCCTTACTGTCCTTATGGGCGACCGCGTCCGCGACGCCTTCATGTAAGCATCTTCACTTGCAACGCGATGGACTCCTTTCCTCTCTTTCATGTGTTTCCCTTCTTCTGACACGAGCCGACAAAAAAGGTATCCCGAGCCGCCCATCTCAGCAGCCCTCTTCGCCTACCTCGCGCTTGCCGTCCGCCGCCTTGTCGTCCGCCACCTCTGCCTCCCCCGCCTATTCCCGAAACGGTACTTCTCAAAAGAGGACCCTGCCACGGGCCGCGTGAATCACTACACTTACCTCGTCCACCCCTACTACATCCCCGCCACCCTCTGGACACGCTTCGGCCCCATGAGTTGGCTGACACGCGCGGTCGGTGGCTTCCCGCCTGGTGACGTCGACATGCTGCCGCAGGGCTATCTATTCGAGGAAGTCGGACCCGCCAGCGAGGTTGGGGAGGGCGTCGAGGAGATGGCAGATGGCGTCGAGGCGCTTCGAGCGAGGAAAAGGGGCCGGTGCCCCTTTTCGTGAGTGTGAGCGAGGCCTGCGTTGTGGGGCCGGCCGGCCGGGAAGCACGGAGTTGCATCGGTCTCTCCGTTGACTCGTTACGAATATGGCTGCTCATGTGACTGAGAGACTGTAAAAGATGGAGGCCAGCAGATGAGACGACACTGGGTCATGACATGTAAACTAGCAATCGCACAGACCACCACACTCATCGTGGGGAACACCGTACGACGTTGCAGGACCTACGCAGCCTCATGGATGACACGCAATGGCAATGCAACATTCATGACATTCATTACTCATTATCACGCTCGGACTAGCAACCGACTCATCCTACGAGCTGGCAATGCCTAGCCCCACCCGCGACTGCGGCCCGTACTGGCTGACGCTGCCCGTCCCGGTGCCGGTCCTTTCACGCATCCGCCTACCCTCCATCAGCCCCCGGAGACCGCGCTTCTGCAGCCCAATGACGGAGCTGAGCTCGCCGCTCCAAATCTCCCTGACACCCCCGCCTTCTGACTCGCCAATCTCCGAGCTCCACTCAGAGCCGCTCTGGCTCGTTGTCGCGCTGAGCTCGCCGCTGCCGGGTCTGCTGGACTGTTGCTGCACAGTCGTGTTGAGGCGAAGGGCGGCGTTGTGCGCTTCGCTGTTGTTGTCGCTGTCGCGAGAGGCCTCTGATGCGGGTGCCGACTCGAGCGAGGCAATGAGGTCAACGGGTGGCACGAAGAAGTTGGGGTTCAGCGACCCATCGATGCCCCGGCCGCCACCGGCAGCCATGGCCGTGGCATTGAAGACGGCCGCGGCGTTCCGCGAATCCAGAAGCACGTGGAGACGTTCAACCACGGCTTCCAGCAGCCCGTCTATGCGGTAGGGCCGAGCAATCTGGAGCAGCGAGCAAAGGATCGGGGGCGTGCATAGCGGCGATGACGGGGCAGGCAACGACGAGGTGTACACAAAGTGGAGCAGTGCCTGAACCGTTAGGTAGGTGTGAGGAAGGTATAGGCACCTTGGGCGTGACCTCGGCGGCAGACTGATGGGTGTGGGGGCTGCGTTGGGATTGTTGGCGTCGAGGCCGGTTTGGGGTAAAAACGCACCTCCGGCGATGCTCGACGGTGCTGTGCTTGGCTGCTTGCCAGAGGAGCCGAATGACGAGGCAATGGTGCTACCCATGGATGTGATGCTTTCTACCCGGTCCCTCGACGGCGTAATGGTCACGCCAGAGTTCCTCACTGTGTTAGAAAGGCCACCTCGGAGGGTCATGGCATCGCTGCCGTCCTGTGTCGCGGCACCTTCACGTAGCAACTGAACGAAGTAGGGGCCCCATCGCCTGGCCACAATCCGCGAATTCACAGGTATCCTCTCGCCGTGCAAGCACAGAATATCCATGTCTGAAAGCTCTCGTAGCGCCAAAGCCTTTTCACCCAGCTCTTCGGACGCTCTGGAATGGAATCGCCCGCCCGCGGTGCAGCCAGCCTTTCTGGCCAAGCTGAGGTCAGGACCGGTAAAGGGGCTGCTGGACGACACGAATCCAGACAGTGGCGCTGTCTTCCTCGGGTTGTCGTAGAACCCGAATGCTTCGAGCTCCACCATGCAAACGTTGGAGAAGTTGATACGGCGATGGTTGTAGTCGTCAACAAGGCTTCGCTTTCGGTTGCCCAATATAACAAAGGTGTTTCGGCGATTCCAAAGCACACCGCGGTTCCAACTGCCTTGGCTGAACACACTGCCCCCCCGCGTCAATTCGAGACCACGTCAATGTTCGCAAGTCGAGTGCCCACAGCGCATATTCTTGCTTTGAGGAGGTCAGGTACGTGCCGCTGACCACAAAGTGCGTGTCAATGACGCCGCCATTGGGGAAACGCAAGCCCGGCGGCGAATACGCGCCAGACATTGGCTTTTCGGAAAGAGAGCCATCGGATGATCGAATCTGGAGCTCTAGCTTGACGTCCAAGAAGTTGTAGTTGGAGTAGATGAGCATTGATGAGCCAGGCTCTCGGGCTTCTTGGCTGATGCCGCCCTCGCGTTGTGAGCCGTTGACACCCGCTTTGCCTATCTTAGACGTGACGGACGGCGGAAGAGGCGCAACAACGCTCCTGTAGGCGCCGCAGCTCTTGCCGAGAGACTGGGTTGATGTCCATTTCAAGCTCCGCAGGTTGAAAACGCTGATCTGCTCGATATAGTGATTAGCACCGTCTTGTCCGCCGACAATAATCATCTCGGCGCCGCCAGACCCATCGATGTTGATCCCTATCCTGCCCTCGTTAGGATTCGCCGAGGGAGGGTTGTGTTGAAGTGCGGACAGCGGGGCCTTGTGAGACGAAAAGGACGCCGACGACGGCAGGATGCAGGCGCAGTGCGCATAGCGACCTTGAGGGGGATCCTGCGTGGGGATGTACGTCCACTTGCGGCTGGGTACATCGTAGATATAAATGTCCGACATGACAGTCACCTCGGGCTGCTGATCTTGCGCTGCGCCAGCCTGATTCGTGTCGGTGACATGCCTCCGTAACACACCATCTTCGTATCGCCGAGTGGGCACATGGAGTGAAAGTATCGTGGCGGCGGGATGTCGCCTGTGGTCTCGAGCCTCGTCCAGTGTCTTCGAATGAGGTCCAGTTCATACAGGTCGGCCGTCAAGGGGGCAGGCCGGCTTCTAGACAAGATCCTTCCACCAAACACGTAGAGCTTGTCGCCGAGTATGGTGGTCGTCGCGCCAACCAATGGATGAGGTTCCTTCCCCGTAGTCCTGTGAACGTTGCACATCAAACCCGACAGGTGGGCAGACGAGGAAGAGGCAGAGGTGGCAACGGCGGGACCCCTGGTCTGGGCGACTGAAGGCGAAGGACCGGCGGATGCAGGACCGGTGCTTTTTGGCGTCAGATTGTCTCTCCTTTCCTCTCGCGCGTCCTGCCGCGAGGAACTCGCCAAGCTTGTCTGACTGGCGGACATGTCTGTGTTGTAACCGCCTTGCGCACCAACGTAGGCCTGGGCCTGGTCGACAGACACGTTCGAGTCCATTGTGCTTGTCCGACTGTCCGCCATGACGGGCAGGTCCTCCGGTATGGCGTCCAGGTTGTTCGCGATGCTAGAGGCAGCTGCTGGGGCTGGAAAACTGTCCGCTTCGGACTGCTCTGGGGGCGGTTCTGGGAGAGGCTTGGCAAGACTGCTTTGTAGGCTCAGACTCCTCGCATGCTGCACAATGGGCGGCGGGGGCGGAGATCGTGCGTCCGTGGTAGGCGAGGGGGAGGACGCGGAGCTAGTAGGCGTGGTGCTTCGCAGGCCGAGCAAGGACGGTTGCCGGCGTAGGCTGTCGTCTCGACTGGGCGCAAATTTCTTGAAGCCGCGGTAGACGCCAGAGAGCAACTCCGAAGGAGACTTGGCCGGGGCAGGAGGGCGATCTCGTTCTTGATCGGTGTCCGAGTCGAGGGCTTTCGATTGGTCGGCCTGTGCAGGGGAGAACTGGTTCGGGGTCAGTCCGGGGCTAGACATTTTGTGGTCGTGGTAGCAGCCCCATGGGGACAGCAAGCACTGGACAAAAGAGTGGCCAGGAAGAAGAGTCGGAAGGATCGAGAGCAAGAGACGGCGCTGTGTAGCAGTGGCGAGGCCAAGAAAAGAACAAGAGCCCTCTCAGTCACAATCGGGTGGCTGTCAGATGTTTACAAAAGGAGTTGAGGTCGGGAGCGGGGGCGGGAGCGGGCGGGATGAGGAGGAGGAGGTGGCTTTGGAAGTCGAGGCCATTCGGCAGTGGCCGAGGAGGTCAAGATCGGCCGCCGGGCAGAAGATAGGTCATGAGGGGGGGAAGGAGGAGGATAGGGCAGAGAGAAGAGGTGAGACGAGGACAACGACAACGTGGGGAGGACGAGAAGAGGAGACACGAAGCGGGACGAGAAGAGAATAGAGATATGGAAACCACCCAGGGTCGGGTCAAGTTCGCTTCATGGGGAGAGAGAGTGGAGAGAGTGGTGAGGCAGCTGGAAGCGAGGTGTATGGTTGTGCCTACGCCTGTGCCTGTACCTGTGCTTGTGCCTGTCCTTGTCCTTGTTACGGCGCTGGGGCCCAGGGGTTGAGCAAGCCACCCCTTCTTCCCGCAGCTTGGGCCTTTCCTCGTGGCCTGAGAAGTGTGCGTGCGTGTGTGCTCTGGGCATGGGGCAGGGCGACGGGGCCTTGGGACTTGGGGTTTGACAGGACAGGACAGGGCAGGCAAGGACAGCAGAGACGAGGAACAGGATGGGCCAGGACGCAAGAACGCAAGGGCGCAAGACAGGGCTCGGGGGACGGGGAGAGACAAGCAGGGCCCGGCCGGGAGCCGCAGGTAGATTGACAAAGAAGATGATGTGGGTTCGCCCAGGTGGAGGAGAAGGTTCAGGATCAGGGACCCGGCGAGACGAGGAAGCTCCAAAGAAGGACAGCTAGAAGGACGGGGAGGCGTCCGATAGACCAAACGACGTACCTGACAAGTCTGACTGGCTACAAGGATGAGGTTGAGGTTGAGAGCGAGAGGGGCTCAAGGGTCGCGCGAGGCGCACGGCGGGTCGCGATGGACACGACGGGATGCGAGATGCGAGCGAGGTAAGGTTCGCTCGGGCGAGGTGACGACGTTATGGTTTTTTTTGGAAGGGGGGGGGGATGCGTCGCGTGTCGAAGAGGGATCATCGGCCTGAACTAGGTAAGCACAGGTGGAAGTAAAATGTTGTACAGGCACCCAGATGAGGGAGACCCCCCGAAAACCCCAGGTCAGGTCCGGCCAGGTCGCCGTAACGACAAGGTAGGGTGCGGTGAGTGAGGATGAGTAAGATGCGGACAGGCGGGGGGGGGGGCGAGCGGCCAGGTGGTAAGGTAAGGCAAGGCAGGTAGATAGGTAGTCAAGAGGGTGGGAGACACAGAGAGAAAGAGCAAGGTAGGTACCTGAGAAGCGTCAGGAGCACCAGCGTTGCAGGCCCTAAGAAGTTTCGAGCTAGATTGTCCGAGGCGCAAGGCACGAAGCGGTCGATCTGTCGATGTTGAGAATGGGGGGGAAGGGGGGGAGTGTGGAAGGATGATGGGAAGTGCCTGGTGTTCGATTCATTCCCAGTAAAGCACATGGGCCGCGCACAGACTGTCCGGCGGTCAAATGTGTTTGAAAGAAGCGACGTTGTCCGTTGTCCGGGAAGCTTCACCCCACCTTGCTTTGCAGTCAGGAGCTAGCGAGCAGCTCCTTATGTGTGTCCGTCCGTCTATCCACCTGCCTCGCCTTACGGTGCCTCCTGGCTTCCTACCGTACATGTACAGTACCGCACTCCCCTCTCTACTTGGCTCTCTCTCGGTTTGCATCCACCCTGTCAGGTACGCCTGCCAGGGCTGCGCGAGGGCAACTTTCTTAGGTTAAAGGTTGAGCGAGCGCACGGAGGCGCGAATGAGAAAGTCGAACGAGCAAAACGGGGAAAGAAGAGGGGCCAGTATTCATCCAATCCAATAGGGCAGGCATAGTAGGAGCCCGAGACGAGGGGTACCCGCACGTTTGGGGACCACTCACAGCGAGGAACACACCCCCAGAAGCGACGGTGGCTTGGTGGCTCGGGCGGCGCCTGAACACGAGAACCCCTGACAGCTCCTGATCTATTGCCTCTGTGCCTTTGTTCGATGACTTCTGGCCTGTTTCTGCGTGGCGCGCCCATGCTGTTCATCGCCAATGGCATCGTTTTCGGTGGGGTGCATAGTATTGTCATTCCCAACCGTCCGGTGTTGTCCTGCACTTCCTGGAGAGAACCGTTCGCCCGTTCCCCCGTCTAACCAAGCTGCCTTCCGCATACATGTACGGTACCTCCCATGAGAGAAGCACGTAGTATGGAGGTGAAGTGGAAAGGTGCTGCACTCGCAGATAGGTATTCGAACAATATACCTAGGTCTACCATGTACATTCCATGTAGTAAAGTATACCTTGTCCCACCTAGGTACACACCTTACACAGGTGCCTTTGAGATCAAGGTACCTTGCAAACCATCAACGATCGAGTCAGCAACAGGGACCACCGGGTCCAGCTTGTGGAAACTTCATTGACACCAACCGAATGAACATTGAGCCATCCAGCCAGCCATTCAGCCAGCCAGCCAGCCAGCCAGCCAGCCAGCCAGCCAGCCAGCCATCCACCGTGTTTTGGGCATTGGGCTGGGCTGGCGCTCTTGCGACCAACGACACACTCATCCAAGCAGACACCTGGCCGATCTGATCGATGCTGGCCCACCTCCTCATATGAGTGGACATGTGGACTTCCTCATCCGAGATTTGTATGCAGGCGAAGCGCCCGTCACTGGGTGGTCGTCACACGCATCCCGTGCTGCTAGGGGTCGGACATGGACGGTAGAACATGGATCGTACAGATGAAAGGGAAAGGGGCCCAGCCAGGTACGGCATCTGGCATATCTCGATCAACCGAATCGGCTTGTTGCGGTAGAAAAAGACGCACCTCACCCTTCGCGCAATGCACACCGAACCCAACATCAGACGGACCCTTCATTTCGCCCCCATCCCATTTTATTTCGGGTCCACCCCCCCTGGCTATTTTTCGCTGCCCACATGGTGTTTCGTTTCAACCCGTCTTCCTCCTTCTAGCGGCCCCTTCTTCCCCTTTTTTTTGCCTCGCCTATTCTGTCATTTGTCAATTATCGCTTGTCACACGTCCATGGCTGCGCTTTCGCGCGTAACTGTTCCGTCATCCTTTTGTACTCACCTACATGATATATGGGCTCTTGGCAGCTGCTGTTGCCCTCGCAATTGTAGATGCCCCGTCCCACATCGATTTCTGAATGACAACTGTATTGCTCGCTGACTACGCAATCCTGCTGATCCACGGCCGCCTGGCCCAGTAACCCGTCACGAAAGACAGGGGCACACGTGGATTGGAGGCAAACGGACGGCCGGCGTAGACGCAGGGGGCTGGAGTCAGTCAGCCACGGTGACAGGGTCAAGATACCGCTCCTCGTCTCGTACCCGCGGCATGCACACCGCATGCCGCTGGGCGAGGGAACACTACTTCGTACACCGGACGCGCCAGGCACCTGCGCAGGAGGAGAACCGACCTGTAGACAGGGTTTGGGGAGGGTTTTCCTACAACTTGGACGAACATGGGCGGGAAACAAACCTCACGGCCCTTGGACCCCTGGCCCCTGACAAGTCTTGGCCTGGCATGCGGGAGCATCGCGAGCGAAAATCTGCCACATTCAAAATTCGGTACGGAGCCGTAGCCCGGCCGTGCCCTGGGCAACGGTATGCGGAGATACCCTCTCGGATGAGCACCCCCTTCTGCTTCTCTGTTCCACCTCCGCCTCACTTTCTCCCCGACTTGGAGCGGGCGATCCCTCTCTTCACTGTTCATCAGTCGTGACTCGCTTTTCTTGCGTGGTGATGCGGGCAAGTATCGTTGTAATCGGGCCGGTCCTTGCCCCCTGACTGTCCCGCCCGTCCGTCCGTGGATTTGTGAGGCGCGGCACCTCGACGGCCGGGGAAGCCAAGCCGAATGTAACTCGGCGACGTGCGATGGGCTCAGCTGGAGCACCGTACTGAACTTTTGTGTTTCTGTCCAACCCGCCCGCCGGACCTGGATTTGGTACGTCACGACATTGGCGGGGTTCTCATTCAACGAGGGTCGCAGGGCGTTACTTGAGTTTGGAGTTTTTTTGATAGTTTTCGTCACGTCACATTACGGTGCGAACAGCCACGGAGGTTCATCGCTTTTCAATTCTCTTGGAGGGAGGCGGCAAGTTACGTCGCACATCCAATCTCATCGGGGGATATATAATAGGACGTTAGAAAATATGCAACACAACATGCCATTGCTCCCTGCCCGGCGCATCCGTCGCCCGTCTGGTGCGGCGCTCGCTCCGTCACGGCCTAGTTCCTTTGTTTCCGTTTCCATCACGGCGGCCCGACGAAGCGCCCCCAGACGGCAGCCCACTCGTGGTCAGTTACGCGACGGTCGCCTTCTCCTTGGGCAAAGGGGTGAAACGCAGGTAGGGCTTGACGATGCGGAACTCGGGGAACAGCTCCTTGGCCTGCTCGTTCTTGACGGCGGGGTGGACAATGACGTCGTCACCGGGGACCCAGTTGATGGGGGTGGTGATCTTGTGCTTGTCGCCGGTCTGCAGCGAGTCGACGATGCGGAGGACCTCGGCCGAGTTGCGGCCGGTGGAGGCGGGGTAGGAGAGGATGGTGCGAATGGTCTTCTTGGGGTCGATGATGAAGACGGAGCGGATGGTGAAGGCGGTGCCCTTCTCGTCGACGTTGGTGGCGTCCTGGTGGTCGATCATGTCGTAGGCGAGGGCGACCTTGCGCTCCTTGTCGGCGATGATGGGGAACTTGACGGACGAGCCCGTCACCTCGTCAATGTCCTTGATCCAGCCCTCGTGGCTGCCGAGCGTGTCAGCCGAGAGGCCGATCAGCTTGACGCCGCGCTTGGTGAAGTCGGGCTCGAGCTTGGCGAAGGCGCCGAGCTCGGTCGTGCACACGGGGGTGTAGTCCTCGGGGTGCGAGAAGAAGACGACCCAGTTGTCGCCGACAAACTCGTGGAAGTCGATCGGGCCGTTGGTCGTCTCGGCCTGGAAGTTGGGCGCGACGCTGCCGAGGCGAAGACTGCCGCAGAAACGTTAGCTGCATGGCTGCGGGCGAGGCCAGCGCCATCCCTTCCCAGAAAACGAATGTCTTGTGGAAAGGAAAGCGTGAGCATCAACGGGGGGCGGGGGCATGGGAGCGGAACGTACGGAGCAGGGCGGGAGTCAGCCATTGTGATGGATGTGTGAGTGTGATGTGGTTTTGGGTGTAGAGGGAGGGGTATACGAGAGAGGCAAAAGACTGGAAGGAAAAGCAGTCAGACGTGAGGGGGGGGGACGGTTGCGCAATTAAATAACCCAAAAACATCCATTGAGGACAGCCACATCAGCCTTCACAGCGTCCCGTTCGCGTGCTTTCTGGCCTGACACGGCATCCGTCCCTAGCGCCGTCGTCCCTGTGCTTGTGCCTGTGCCTGTCAGGCCAGCTCAGGCCGGTCCTTGGCCTTGAGGTGAGGCAGGTCATTGACCTACTAGGCAAGAGGCCCAGGCGTGAGATTAGAAATTGTTATCCAGTGAAACGGTCCCCTTGTGTTCTCGTCGTCACATCACCCGCGGGAGTCCTTGTGTTGGCGGATGCGCCTGCCCTCCCTCCCTCCACCCTCCTGCTGCCCCTCATTTTGCCCCTCCATGATATCAGTCGAACCCTCCGGGTCGTTCTTGCCCGCACGCGAGCCTGGCACTGTCATCTTCAAGCTGCGCCCTTCCAGTTCTGGGACGCCTTTCTTTCAGATAGTCTTCAGCTTCACCATTTGTTACTTGCTCGGCCGCCTCACCACGATGTGCCCATTCATCCAACTCGTCCATTGCCTTCGTCTTGGATCACGCATCAAGCAGAATGCCCCGCGTCTCAAGCTCGCCTGCCCCTCCACTGGCGTGCCACCCCCATGAGGCATGGCGCCCGATTGCGTGCTGCGGACGTCTTGCCATTGGTCACACCTCCACGTCCCCGCCCCATTATGTCATCGAGAAGCTCCAGCACATCATCGACGCTTGTGCTTGGCTTTTGACGCCTCTTTGGGGGTTCCCGAGAGAGTTTTGGGGGGCCGTTACATGCGTGCGATATCGCAGCCAGTCGACGACAATGCTCGTTCGGGGCCCTGGATTGCCGCCCTGGGTCGAGGAGTCGAGCCTGAGAGGTTCTCTGTGCTACCACAACCCATGGCTCGGGTCTAATCGGGTTAGCTAACTAGGTACTTCGTATCACTGCTAGAAAAATAGACGACTTTATGCACCACGTGCAGGACCGCACCTCGATTCGGCCATCCACTACCAACTTGGGAACGGTTCTGATCTCGCAGCCCATGGCCCGAATACCAGACTCACCACTGCGGTTCGCTGTCAAATACGACAAATCAGCTTCTGATACTCAGGTGCCTGATTCAAGAACTGCATAATCTCGATAATGCACCGATCGACCGCCAACGTTCTACAGAACCAGACAGTACCTTCGCTAACCATCTCAGACGACCAGGGACATATCCCCACAGAAAGCAGCATCTTTTCTTCACATTTTCGACGTCCAGGAGATCGAGGCCCTACCAGTCAACCCCTAGGCTTGCTCTCGTGCATCCGATGGTGCATCGTCATCTCCTAGCTAAGCCTTACCCGTGTTGAGAGGGCTCATCGCATCGAATTCGTGACTTGTGATGAGCGCGGGATACGTCACGCCGCCCTGGTACAATGCGTCGTCCATGACCTCCATGATGGCAATGCTCTCATGCAGTGGTATAATGGAACTCTCTTTTTTGCCGTCGCGAATGCATCTCGCGGCCTCGTCCGCCTCCCAGAAGAATCCGTGGCCCCAGCCCTCGCGGTCGTCGTCCTTGGGAAGGGGGCACTCTATCAGTTCTGATCCTTCCCGGGCTCTATTCCTGAGGACTCGGTAGCCGGTCGGACAGTAAGCAGGATGCGCCACGGCAATCTCACCCTTGGAGCCCTGTATGCGAACGGATGTGGTCTTGCCAGTTTCGGAGGGGTCGCTGGCGCTACGGAGGCTCGTGGTGGCGATGCCGATCGTCTTGTGTTTTGGGAAACGGCAAACGACAACGGTGCTTTCATCAGTGCCGGTAAAGTACTTGTTCATCGTGGAAATAGTATCGGGCTTCTCCTTTTCAGCCTCTGGCTGGAGATGATAGAGAACTTGGAAGACCCAGGTAAGGGCGTAAGTGCCAAAGTTGAGCAGCGCACCCCCGGCTAGTCCCAGATTTACCTTGCGATGAGCGTCTGGGAATATGAGTTTTCCTTCCTCTTCGGCTGAGTAGTTGAATGAGACGTCGGCAAAAACACGCTCAACGACGCCGATCTCGCCCGAGGCGATAAGCTCCCGCACTTTGACACTAACAGGTTGGAAGCGCGTCCAGACGGCCTCCATCAGAAAGACATTCTTCTCGCGGGCGGCTTGGACAAGGCGGCGAGTCTGCTCGGCGGTCACGGTCAAGGCCTTTTCGCAGAGTACATTCTTATGTGCCTGGATGGCGAGCATGGCGTTTTGGAAGTGGTGTGAGTGCGGCGTCGCTACGTAGACAATGTCGACGTTTGGGTCAGCGACTAGCTCGGCGTACGAGCCATAGGTCTTAGTTTCATGAGGGGGACATTTGATCTTCGCGAGAAAAGCTTCCGCCTTTTTGCTGTCACGCGACGAGGACACGGCTACAATTTTGTGTTCGACGTCGGAGACGCCGCGGCTTGCGGGGCTAGTCTGGAGGTCCTTGGCGAAAGCTAAATCTATCAGTTGTTGCCACGATCGAGGCGAATATGCCTTAGAAAAGCAGGAGTTGTGTTCTTGACGACGAACCTTCGGCAACGAGACCAGTGGCGACTATGCCCCAACGAAGAGTGAAGGGGGCCATGGCTTTGATGAGGAGATGAGCACTCGCGTCTTGATCCGATGCTTAAACGACGATATGTCTCGTGTTTGTGTTGGCGTGTAGTCGTGGTATCGGAGGAAGTCCTGCGCCATTTACCTTCGCGAGTGCCGCTAATACAGAGAGCTCTTTCGCGGCAACAGGGACGGACCCGGATCCGAGAAACCATGGTGCAATGCACTCTGAGATCCCGATGGCGCTAGCTGCAGATCTACTCCTGTTGCTGTTTACAGCGGCTGGCGCCTTGCGTAGTTGAGCTTTGGGCGTCAAATTCTAAACCAAGCCGCATAACGACTTTTTAATCACCGAGCACTTTCTACTCAAAAGCCTTGACTCTTTTTTTCATACTCTTGTGTAACATTCGTTGTCTTTTATTGACATCCTACTTGACATTCCGTTACCGTGGAAGTGGACCCGACACTCGCTCTCGTACGAGTCGATTTGAAACCAACTTGATCAAGCCCCAAATGAGCTAAACCAAGCGAAAGGAGCCTTACCCGTCCAGCCCACACACGGGACCAAGCCTAGGAATATTTAGGTTCTTATCTGTAAAGAAGAGTATAGTACCAATTGAACTTGGTGGGAAGGCCAATTGAAAATCAGAGTCCGTGTTGACTTTCAAAGAGAGTCATTGATGAAGAGGAAGACGCAGTTACCAAAGCATCTGAAAGTTGAAACCCGAAGATCCTGGAGATCCATGTTTATCACATCCCATTGTATCTGAAGGATGGACTCTGTAATACACTCCCCACACATAGTATACCGGTTGTTAGGTATTGAGTAAAGGCAATTTCAAGAAGCCTTCTAGTACATTCTGGCAAATCGTGAGCATAAAACGACGACCAGCCCGTACCATTCTGCTCATAGCCTTTATGAATCAACATATACTAAAAGAGATAAAGGGTATTTCATAAGGCTTCTACGGAGCTAGCTATAGTACCACGGGCCCCAGAAGGCTTGTTCGGGAGCTCGAGGTTAGCGAGCGTGTATGCAAGGGTTGCGGAGGGCCCAAATTCAGACATTTCTATCCCATACTTAATGCTTGACTGGGATCATCGCCTGCAGCACTCTGCTATTCAAACCCTCTGACACAATCACATCCAGACTGTCCCATGTTGTCCGTGAATGAAAGCATCGCAGTACTCAAATACACCATCAACCCAAAGCTAGGATGGATTCGCGTGTCTTGGCTAAGCATCCATTATGAGCTCAAGGCTCTTGCCTTGAACTCCATCTACTAAACACAAACGAAGAAGACAATTCAGCCGTACGCGTCTACCAGAACAGGTCAATAATGGTCAGGGTTTGGCCGATAGCGTGCCACATACAGAGGTACCGGGGTGATCTTGGGTCAGCAATCTGCACGACGCGGGCGTTCCATTTCGGTTGCATACCCCTGCAGCACAGCCTGAAATTGCTCTCCAGCCATTCTATGTTTTCCACCGCTCAACCACAGCGACCCCATCACGTGTGTCTTGCCCGTAAATTTTGTTGTAATTATCGATCTTGGCTGAGGATAGATGTCTGCAAGCAGTTGGTGACTCGATTCTACCCAACGAAATCCCCAGGATTTATTAGGGCCCTTGACAATGGATTCTGAGGGAGAGGCACCCGCCGCCGGCACGACGGATCCACCGTCGACCGAGCAATTACTCCAAGCTGCTGCCTCAGCCGATGCCGAGGACCTGCGGCGCCTGACGCAATACTACACCACAGACGTCGACATTCGAAACCAGGACGGACTCAGCGCACTGCACTTGGCCATCTTATCACAGCATGACGGGGCTGTAGAAGCTCTCGTCGAGGCAAATGCCGACATCGAAGCGACGACGCCTGCTGGTAAACGGCCCCTATTTCTAGCCATCGAAGAGTCGCGAACCGAGGTGGTGCGGTTCCTCTTAGCCCATCATGCTCTCACCGATGCAGATGCCGGCGGCAGAATGCCCCTACATGAAGCGGCGTCTCGAGGCAACGTCCATGTCGTGCGGCTCCTCCTCGACTATGGAGCGGATATCCAGGCTCTAAGCACAGACGAGAGGGATGCTTTGTTCTTCGCTGTGAGGAGCCAAAATGTGGCCGTGGCCCGACTGCTACTCGACCGCGGCGCGGATCCCGATGCTTACCTTTCGGAGGATCCCCCGACTGCGCTTCACCTGGCCTCGGAGCTGTGCGACGTTGAGATGATGCGGATGCTTCTCGAGCGAAGAGCAAAAGTGGACTTGAGAGACTTCAACGGCGCAACCCCTCTCTTCAGAGTTGTCGCTGCGGGGAATATCGAAGCTGCCAAGCTCCTGCTTCAGCACGGGGCCAGTATTCGCGTGTGGGCATCTGGCGGCTTCTCGGCTCTTGACCTTGCGGATGGGAATCTCGAAATGCTTGAGCTTCTCAACGGAGACAGGGTGCTTCAAGGGCCAAAAGTACGAGGGGCTGGGCCGACAGACGAGCCGGAGGCCACTTTCACAGTTCTCAAGCCTCCTCCAACGCCGGCCGAGCACGAGCGCGATAAGTTGACCGCTTGCCAGGGCTTCAACGCCATCATTACAGATTTCTTCCTGAATGGAGAAGAACACGAGCAGTCGGTGCCCAAGACGGCATCGGTATATGAGCTCCTGTATAGCCATGGTCCAGGCGCTATTCGAAGCCGTCTTGATGGCCGCGATCCAAGCTATACATGGTACCACTTACCATCCAATAATGTAGGTGAGCAAAAGTTGGATACTGGGTTACATATACTGATTCCATTCAATCTCGCAGATGGTATGGGTAGAGGTAAGCGTCCGAAGGCAGATATGCGTGCGCAATTCTCATTAACTTCCAAACAGGGACTGATCAGGCGGCTGACAGCCGAGAAAGGCGGTATATCTGCTGAGATGTACGATGATTCAAAGGTTGAGATGGAACTTTCAAGGCAGCAAAAAGGCAGCAGACCTAGAGCGCGAGCATCTAAGACGTCAGTCTTGAGATCCCAATGCCGTCGGGTACCAGTCAGTGACCCTTCGACAAACAGACCCTGCGTTTATTACCAAGTCTCAAACCAAGCTCACCAAGCAGGGCTTTACCGGAAATACTGACAGTATTGTCGCTTTCGTGAGATTTTCCGTGCATGCCAGACTGGCAACTGTGATCTGATCTCCTTTGCCAGGTCCCATTTCTACATTTCGAAACCTTTGCCGGACATCAAGCTGTGGAGGCTGCACTGGCGAGAGCTCGTGATCGCCCAAATAGCTCCAAGAATCTTCAGCTGGGTCAGTTGGGCGTCCCGATACCTCCAGCAATCAGCGTGCGAACTCGCAAGTCATCAGATGAGGCACCAGCCAGCCGATCCAGGCCGGCAACCCTAAGCAGCATCAATGCGGCTGTTGACTCAGCCTTGGGCAAGATTGGTACTGCCCTGCGCCACAATTCACGGTCGAGCGCCAAATCAACAGTCGCGCATGACTTAGAGAGACAATCACCAGGGCAGGCTGGAGAGCAAGCTGCTTCATCTTCTAGAAATAACAGCATCCAGCAAGACCCAAGCGTAACGACACCCCAGGGAGGAATCATACCACAGAAACTGGATCACCGCAGCTCACTTTCTGATACTGGACGCCGATCTCCGCCATCAACCAGCCAATTCTCCCCAAACGAGGGCCAGCAGTCGGACGCTTCACATAATTTGATGACAGCTGACACTAACGAATCACCCGCTCCCAAGCCTGGTTCAGACAATCATTCTGAAGCACAAAGGTCCGGGTCGCCTAGAAAGGGCCAAGAATCAGAACCCGAACCCAAAGTCGAACGTAAAACTAGAATGAGGACAAAACAACAAGGCCCTCGCATAGACCCTCCACAGAAGAACCTCCACGAACATCTCTTCAGAGGCTACTTCAACTCTGGCACATCTGATCTGCAGCCACGTCGCACGTTGGACCAATATGTATATGCCGACATCGAAGCATCTTCAAATAGGGACAACGATCAGGTCGTCTATCGATACACAAAAGATTCCCGGGCCAAGATTTTCATGGTGGACCAGTTATGGTTGTGGATCCTAGGCGAAGGTATGAAATACGTCGCTACATGATGTCGGGAGGCGCTGACAGCTTTTAAGACACGATAATCACATGCTGCCCCGTCCGGTGGAGCTCTTGGGAGACCAAGCGGCCGAGACAGGCAGAGATGCCTACTGCAGAGACCTCGAAGCCCGGATTCTACATCAAGTGGTTCAGCGGAATGGTTCACAACCCCCACGCCTCGTTGGTGAGCCAGCGCGCCATGGGCTATCGCCCCATGATGATTGGCGGTCACGGCTCAAAAGAGCCCAGGGCGTCACAACCGAGGCGTAATATGGCGGACGGTACCTGGCCTGAGCTTAAGCTTGACGATCCCTTGAATGTCTCCCAAATTGTCAACCGGCACCTTCTGAAGCAGAATCGGAGCGCTGTGGAGTCGGTCTTTGAGCTAGCTGGGCTTATCACAACGTGTTGTGTTGACTTGTTTGATCCGTATCAAGTGAGCGAGGATTATCTCTTCTTGGACTTTTTCGAAAACTCCATCGGTCAAGCGGTAAGCGGAATGAAGCATGCGTTCATTATATATGCTGATTGCTTCGTGTTTTCAGAGCGATAAGTCGCAAACTACCTGAGAACTTCAAGGGGTCGGTCAGCGAGTTTAAGCAGGGCATTGTGACGGCGGATATCATGGATATCACTAGCGAGACGGAACTGATGATCGAGCTCGATGATATCCTCGATGAATTACACACATGAAGCTTGTGTTGACGGATCAGAAGAGCGTGGTTCAGGACATGAACAGACACTTAGAGAATCTGACCGGGATGCCTCGGTGTCTGCTTACGTCAATACGAAAACCCTCGAAAGTCACCTGCAGAGGATCGAACAGATGGAACAGGCGGCATCAAAGGCAGAGAAGACGGTCCGTACCGCGCAATTTCCTATGCCTTGGAGACATGACTATGCTGACCCTTATCGAGCTGCATCGCCTCGTTGACCTTAAACAGAAACAGGCTAGTCTGACCGAGGCTTGGTATGCGCGAGAGTCAGCTAAAGACACAGCTCGCCAGGGAAAGACGGTGGTTGTTTTTACTGTGGTTACTATCATTTTCGTGAGTTCTTTTGTGCATACATACTGACGTAACGAGAGCTGACATAGTACCAGTTGCCCGTGTCGTTCATCGCAGCAATTTTCGCCATCGACAGCAATGGGTTTCGACGCGATAAAGACGATAAAATACCTTTTGGCTACATGCTCACATATATACGTAAGGTCACCCCACACGAGCTGTGAAATTCTGACTGACACAAAGATATTGTAGTATCCATTGGCCTCACGCTTTCTATACCCCTCATCATCATCGCCTTCAACGTAGACAGGATAGCTAGATGGTTCAGGAGCCTTTGTGGGATGTTTGGGCGCTTTTGGCACATCAGTATCGTCATTGCCCTCGCAGCGGCAGTGCTCACAGCCGTGATTGGCCCGGTGTGGACGTCAAAGCTGGCTGGAGGCATCAAGGCCTCAGTCTCGATCGTTCTCATCATGCTTCTGGTCGTGGCAGCCATAGGTATCACGTTGTATAAGCTCATGACATCATTGAGCCGAAAGATATCTGTTACAACTTCGTCTGGTAGTAGTTGGGCAAGCTAGGACACAAGGCTCATCCGGCTAGATTGGAGAGCACGGAAATGGAGAGGATCATGACGAGAAGCCCAATACAAGCAACAATGAGAAAGAACGTGGCTAGCCACCCAAGCGCCATTGCACCAGCTCCAACGTGTCCCGTCGCCACGCCGTACGTGAAGAATTTTACCATGGTTGTTGCAGAGGAGCTCGATAGATGCTGCCAGAAGCCTGACAATAGAGTCAGAACACAGGACACAACCAGACAACCCAGTGCAGCTTTCGAGACTGCCCGGGAAGGAAATGGTTTCACTTCTCTCTCCGACCCGTTGCTTGTGTTGTCCTCGTGCCATCCCGGGAAGGTGGCCATTAGAAGAATCGCGGCAATGGCGGCGACAATCGAGATAAACCTTAGAAGAACTAGTTAACGACATTGTAGCATACGGACTGCGGCTCTCGTGCAGCCTATTTAAAGGACATCTTACAAGAGCGCGACGAAGACAGTCTCCTCACGGAACTTCTGCGCTGCATGGATGAGGTTCAACGGGTCACCTGATTCATCCCCAATCGTTGCGCGACGCACAAATGCCTCAAGAGAGCCCGAGTTCTTCGAGCATATCGACTGGCCGCTGACCAGGAGGCACATACCCATGTAACCTGCCCTGATTTCCATTGAAGTGCGATTGGCGGCCACCTCTGCAATGGATGCGGCAATGTTGCTGGCGGGCGGCTCTGGGTTGCTGACGTAGGATAGAGACAAGAGATAGATCCCGGCGAGACTATCGCTGGTGCAGCCGGCGATAAGGATCGATATCAGGGTAACGGATATGACGAGGAATATCATGAGGACATGGTGGTACCCAATATAGGGGAGAAAACTGTCGCTGCGTGTCAGCCTCTAGGCTCCAATGATGAACAGCGCTCACAAACCGGCGTGGGTCAAGAGGGAATCGAAGAACCCGGGCCGAAGCTGGACTAGACGTCAAAGACATCGTTCATGTGCCTATTGGCGTATGTGGCTGCTTCCTGTGGACAGCACTGCGTCGCTTCTACGACTCTGCTCTGAAGCCCTTTAGGCGTGTTGCCGTCAGGTACGTTTCATTTGACATGTCAAGATTGCTTTCGGCAAACTCATGGCACTGTCAGCCTCACTCGACCAGAGTGGCTGCGAGATTTATGCACGCCTTGCACAACTTGTAGGCACCCTGGTCAATGCCCAATTGGCAGACTCGATCACCTTGGCCCATTAATGAATGGCCAAAGACAGCAACGAACATCATAATCCGTTCTATGTTCACTTACAACACCTAAACCGAGCCCAAAGGCCGTCATGACTCACTAAACGCACAATAATTGTAATGAAAGCTCAGACTTGATGGGCCTACTATTTCAGCCATCGGGTTCGGAGCTATGGGCCTGAGTATTGGTTGTGGCGCTGAAGGGTGAGTTCTACATCTTGTGTGTCACCAAGGAATGCAAACAAAACTGATCTTGTGGCAGTTCCGATGAAGAAAGGTTCAAAGTGTTGGACCGGGCATGGGAGATTGGCTGTGTCAACTGGGATACGGCGATCAGCTACGGCGACAATGAGCGCCTGATCGGTAAATGGTTAAAATTACACCCTGACCGCCGCAAAGACATATTCCTCGCCACAAAGTTTGCTATTGAGTGTTCCGGTAAAGGGATAGAAGGCATGAGAAGGCATGTTCGTGGATTCGTCTCCAGAGAATTGCAAGAAGTCCTTTGAGACCAGCCTGCGCCGGCTCGGAGTGGAGAGCATCGACCTTTACTATATGCACCGCGCGAACCCCGGTGTTGCGATCGAAAAGACGGTCCAGACCATGAAGGAGCTTCACCAGTGAGTTTGACACCCTCGGATGGAAGCATTGAGATGATACCAATGAATGCACAGAGCAGGAACGATCAAGTATCTTGGCCTTTCGGAGGTCTCCTCTGAAACCCTTCGCAGAGCTCACGCTGTTCACCCGATAGCAGCAGTGAAAATTGAGTACAATCCTTGGACGCTTGACATTGAGGGTCCCTCAGGGACGAGCCTGCTCGATACCTGTAAGGAACTCGGCGTGGCTGTTGTTGCTTACTCGCCGTGGGGACGAGGCATCTTGACCGGAAAGTACCGATCCAAAAACGACTTTGAGCCCGGCGATGTTCGCCTCTACCTGGAGAGATACCAAGATGAGAACTTCCGGAAGAACCTGGTCCTCGTGGACAAATTTGAAGAGGTTGCCAAACGCAAGGGTTGTACATCAGGCCAGCTCGTCCTCGCATGGCTCGTGACCTAATGGCACAAGGTGATTGTGATCTCTGGAACGAAGAATGTTAAATATCTGGAAGAGAACTTTGCTGCTGGAAATGTAGAGATCACGCCAGAGGAGGAGCGCGAACTTCGGGAGCTGGTTTCACGTAGTGGCGTCAGCGGCAGCCGGAACCCTTTCTTTGGCCAGTTCGTGGACACGGCTCCACTGTAGCCCTCCATTTCCAGTTATTAGTTCGGATGTCTGGGGTTTTATAGATAATCCCGATGGGGTGTACACGTCGGTGACAAGACACAAAGGCTACGAACGAGGGCTGTTCGATGCGGAGCCTGTCAAGTCGGGCCCAATCCAGTCTGACTTATCGAGAGAAAGGGTTCTACGTCCTCGACTCCCTCGTCTGAAGTCAGTCGTGTTGCGAAACATGGTCTAATGTCTCGTTGTGATCCTGCCTTTCTTGCAGCCAGCAAGCTCATTAAGCTAACGCGGCTCATCCCCCAATCTAATAACGCAAGCGGAACTCCAAAATGAACTTCTGGTCTCGCTCAGTGTTACGAATTTCTGACTCGTGTAAGCCCAGCGTTTCCCATCATCAATAAGCTGTTAGGGCGGTGAACGTCTTACAGCCACATAGCCAGTGATCTGAGGTCTTCAATTTCACTTACTCTTCCAGGACCTTTGAAAGCGGATCGATAATAAGAACAGACAATTCCCGGTATCTAGTCCTCGAGCTAACAGGCTTCCTAGTTCCGGGACGTTATTGGTAGCCGGACTGAAGGGCTTGGCACAGCGGGCTGCACGGTAGATATATTTTAGGAGCTGCCGGCCTATTACCGCGTCAAAGATGTCAAAGTACGCCTCCCTGATGAATTTGCGGACTTTCTTTGCGTACCCATCGGGAGACTTCCCCTGCCATGCATGAAATGACTCCCACGGCACCGGCACATGTGGCGGGGCCCAGGTTGTACATGTAGTGCCGCGGGCCATTACGAAATGGATGCAGGTTGTGTTCAGAGTCGGCAACAGGCCAGGATTTCGAGTCAACAGTAGGAAAAACCGCCATGAACATGCAGCAGTCCGCGGGACCTGTGCTAGCCTTCAACTGCTGTTGAAAGTATCCGTAATAGACTCACATGTCTCATCCACCCTGAGCGACGAATCCAAGTCTAATCTTCCCCGGTAGGTTGCTCACCGCAAGAAACAAACAATCGCCGAAATATTTTGTTAATGAAAACAGATTCATGGAAACAGGTGCAGTCAAAATGAGCGGCAACCCATGATGCCGAGTACTACTTAATCAAGCAAAAGGTATCATCCCTCCCCAAACCAAGAACCCGCTCAAAGTTTCACCCTTCCACCATCCAATTGCTGCCAATCGTGTGCTGTAAAGGGCACGTAGGTATCCCCTTGCAGCCAGTACATTAGGCTCTCATCGCTAGCCCCCGGCTTGACACCCTCACCCCTCAATCCCGTCTTCTGCTGCTTGTTCGTCCCTGTCATCTGCATTCCCATGTCAGGCATGACTCTCAGGAAGAGCGGCAACGCGTACTTCGGCAGCGCCTTCTTAACATGTTCTGCCAAGCTCTTGAGGAGGGCGTCTTCTGGCTTCGCCTCGATTCCTCGGCCCTCATCGAGCACCAGTGCCGCACATCCCGCCCGACCATCATGGTGTGGTAGCTCAACGCCGTAGACATTGGCCTCGCGCACAGCCGGGTGTGAGCCGATGGCTTCACTAACCTCCTGCGTCGAGACGTTCTCACTCTTCCAGCGGAAGGTGTCTCCTATGCGGTCACTGAAGAAGAGGCGACCCTCGCCATCCCATTTGAGAATGTCACCGGTGCGGAACCAGGCGTCGTCCTTTCGGAATACACTGCGTAACACCTTCTTCTGCGTTGCCTCTGGGTTACCATAATAGCCTTGGAAGCGACGTGACATGTCCGTCGGGGAAACACGGCAGAGCAGCTCGCCCGGTTCATTCGTGCCAGCGGAACGACAGAAGCCTGTCTTCGGGTCTCGCCATGGGGCGCCTTGTTCGTGATCTACTTCGACAATGGCAAGGTTCATCCCCATGACGGCATTGTAAATCCAGCCGTTCCGGCCGATGGCACCTTTGGCAAAATCGTTTCGGCTGAGATTCCATGTGCCAAAGGTGCCCTCTGTGGCAGCATAGAATTCGCCAATCGTGTCGACACCAAAGCGATCACGGAAGCGACTCCATACGTCGGGCCGCAGGCCGTTTCCAAATGCTGCTCGGACCTTGTGTTTCTTGTCGAGGTTCTCGCCTGTCGTGGGGTCGAGTTGTGGTGGAGCGGCGAGGAGATAGCGGCACGTCTCGCCGACATACTGAATGATGGTGGCGCCCGATGTGCGTACATCTGACCAGAAAGTCTTGGTCGAAAACTTACGCCCAATGGCAATCGTGCCACCGACCTCTAGAGTGTTGCCAAAGCCGAGGATGGCAGCCGAGCTGTGGTACAGCGGCATGGACTGCACACATGTTAGCTTTCCGCGGTTTGGGAGGAGACATGTCGTGCTTACCGTGTAGAAGACATCATTAGTGCTGTTGCTGATGAACCGGGATGTGAAAACGCCGCCCACGATACACTTGGCCCAGGAAACAATGGCAGGCTTGGGCATTCCGGTGGTGCCGGAAGTGAAAATGAGAATGGCGATATTTTGGTACTTGTCCTCGGATCGATCGGCGTCAGGATACCTCTTAGGTCCGGTCGCAGCAATCTCTGCGAGTGTGGTTGGGTCGAACTCCACGAATGTGACAGCTTTCGAGTTCGCTGCGTACTTCTTGATTTACATTTTCTTGATTTTACATTTGCCTGGCAACCAAAGGGGTCGACCAGCACCAAAGACGTCGTGGCAGTCTTGATGCAATGAGCCCAGTGCACTCCCGGTAAGGTTGTAGTTCCATGAAGGCAAGCTTCGCTCCGATTGACCAGAGACCGAACCAGATGAAGATGAAGACATCGGAGTTTTGGAAGTCTACAGCGACGATGTCTTTAGGCTTGACACCATGGCGCTCCCGCAGCCAGGCACCATAGCGAAGAACGTTTTCATATACTTGAGCATATGTCCATGACTTGCCCTCGAAAATAATAAAGGTACGGTCCGCGGAGGACTTGTTCTGGGCATGGCGTTCGAGGACGTAGAAGGGACTCAGACGGTCAGTCCGCTCACGCCACAAGGCAGACAAGGTCGCTGGAAGGGCGCATTGTACGAGGTGAACATCGTACCACAGAGACATGCGCGCATTCAGGTACGCAGCGCCTGCAGCGGCGGCTGGCAGGGCGACAGCGAGAGGGACTGTAATCAATCAGTAAACTGGGGGCTGAATAGGGGGGCCATCAAGCAGGTTGGCATCATGCAGGCTTCAGCCATTGGGTAGGGCGCGAGATTAGGTGCTGACGTTTCGGGGGGTTGGACGCACCAGGCATAGTGTATTGCGCGCGTTGATCCCAGAGTCTGAGAGACGACGTCAAGTACCCTCGATGGGGGCCGGCCACAAGTGAGTAAAAGGGCTGGATCCCGTCGACAAGGTCTGGCGGCGACACGGACTACCAGAAGCGCGGGACGTTGGCGGCCAGGCACAGGACGAGGAGGCCTAGGCTTTGTCAGAAAAGAGTACGCGCTGAATCAAGTGACGTGAACCGGTGAACAGCAATTGGACGAGGTGGCGAAGTTATAGGCTACGGGAAGTCGATTGAAGAGAAGAAAGCCGGCAGGTCCGAATGTTAGGAGCGAGCATGGGAGTCTAGTGTCAAGGGACGGGTTCCATTCCGTTTACTGGGGCCATGAATGCATTTGACGTTGAGTCGATGGTGACGACAGCCGAGGAGCAGCTTCGCAGGGTGGATATCAGTGGACATGTGCCCACAATCGAACACCATGGCGAAGCACAACTAGCACAGCTGGTGGTACTTGATGCACACTACTGGCACCAAACGTTCGCCAGCAATCCTATATTGGGCGCCGCTTGCATGGCGACGGGACATGAGCTGCAGGACACTAGCAGCGGTACCCCAGCTTTTTCCAGCCGTCGCAGCCCATCCAGGAGACCTTGCAGGTCTTGGAACACCGTTTTGGGATGGAAGCCTCGGCACCGCCAGCGGGGTTCGACGAGTCTAAGCGAATTCAAGAGAGCCATGTTGGTGATTTGCTGCGACGTGTTGCTCTATCGAGTAAGTGGCTCGCAACGGGGAGGGTATATGTCACGTCGCGCGGAGAGTTCTCTGAAGAAGCCTAAAGCGGGCGATCAAAGGTGGCCAGATGGACAGGAGTCAACAGCGCACCCATCTGAATCGTTGTATGCTTCGTCTCCGCCCTTGTTGATTCGGTTTCGGGCGCGGTCCAAGTGGTCCTGGTCCCCCAGAAGATCCAACGGCGCGCTTTGATCAGCCGAGTGTCCGCTGGGACATGGAGCAAAAGATTCCGCGTTTGAAGCGCTCGGCGACCGGGCTAAGCTCCAGCCCGAGATAGGGGGAAGAAGTCGGCGACGGGCACAGCATTCGAGGCGATCTGCAGTTGTTGGTAACCTGGACGCCAGGATTGCTTGGCTTTGGGGTCACGAGAGGGGTAGCACCGAGGTATCTCAAGGGAACGAAACGCTGCAGCGCAGGACATGTGATGATGGTGGTGCCCCAAGACGACCTGAAGGTGCATAGGAGGTAAGCCAGTCGAAGCCGCAGCGTTATGTTGTCCAGGATCATCCGATTTGGCGTGTAGATTGTCTGTCGCTCTGAGGCCATCGTCCTTCGTACCACACTAATCGGAGGCCGTAAACCTGGTGCTGGAGGGATGTCATTTCTTGGGACCACCTGGCGTACCGTGCTCGATCGTTACGGGAGGAGGTGCTGTTACGAGAACGCCATATTCACAAAAGACTGTGGACAGAGGTCTTGTTGTCGTTCATTCTGGGTTGCAGTGCATTTTATCTTCGAGAAAGATGGGAGGGTCTCTTGTGTCCCTTATTACCTTACCTATCATCTAAGTAGCTACTTGCCCGTTCAGGTACGTGGACCTTGGTCAAGTCAGCGGAGGAAGGCGAAAGCGGGGCCGCTACTGCCTCGCCGTCCCTGTCAAGCCTGTGAAGCGCTTATCGTCTCTGTCACTGCATTATCGCCATGTGATCTCGTGTCGCATTGGCTCCAGTCGTCAAATGGCCAGAAGTCGCATCGAGTGTCCCGCCTCTGTACGCTCCCTCTACCAGCCAACCCACGGCGCGAGTCACCATGGCCGCGACACCACCCAGCCAAGACGACCTCATCCAGAACCCTTCGCTTTCTCTCCATGAGAGACCTGTCGAGGTGGCACCGCCCTGCTGCTGGGCCCATGAGCGAAGACACCTCTACAGAGAACCCCAAAGAACCGCCCCCTGAGAAGGCTTCGGACGTGCGACGCCGCTCTTTCGTCATTCTCTCTTTCTGGGCCATCGCTCTATGTTTTGGTGTGCCAATATGGTGGATAACGACGTCTATTTACCGGGCTAACTTGCCCTTGTCTGATATGCTGGATTGGGCTGACGGCAAGGTGAGTCGTCTGTCCTCCGCCACGGCTCTTCTGAATCCATGTGGTTCCATGTCGACTGACAACCTCCAACGCAGGCTTGTCGCCCTGTCTTCCCGCTGAGCATCGCCATTGAGGCGTCGTCTCTGCAAGACCAAGAGGCCCAGAACCTCCTTCGACAGACGCAACATGCGCTCGACGACCTCAACGACTTCTCCGGCCACCACCTACGACTACAGCTAGCCCCACGCTCCAATGATGCAGCCGACAGACAAGGCCGCCAAGAGCTCGCGCTGACGGTCCGCCTGACGCCTGGTCAGTCCACTGCGGCGGCACTCGACCCAAACTCGGCCGTTCTCGACGTCACGTACCCGCCGAGCGCCGTTCCATCGGCCTCGTCTTCGACATCCCCGCTTGCCTCCTACATTGCCAACGAGCTACGTTCGACGTACGCCGAGGAGCAGTCCATCATCTCCTACCTGCTCTCGACCTCTCCCGGTGCCTCGGAGCCGAGGTCCAAGGCACTCTCACCCGACGTGGCCGAGTCCTTGTCGAAGCGGACCACTCGATCGATGCGCTATGCGCCTACGTTCCACCTGACATTTTCTTTGTTCACAAATGGCGCCGTGCCGAACGCGTGGGACATTGAGAAGGCCATTCAGGACTACATGCAGCCCATGCTCGACGTGCTGAGCCCGATTCACAACTTCACAATGGACACGCAGGTGCAGCTGTATGCTACGCCGGGTGCACAAGCCGACGTGCTGGGCAAGGACGATCTCGCCAGCTTCATCAACGCCGCCGAGTGGCCGCTCTCGCCTTCCATCGGCGGAGCACCAACGATCAACTTTGTGCTCTTCGTCGGAAACCAGACGGTCGGGACCGAGCCGGGCTCGGGGAATTCACAGTCGTGGCTGATCCCGCAATGGGGCACGGTCTATCTGCAGTCACTGCCGCCAGCCGTGGCGCGCGTCTCGAGCGCGGACCTCAAGCAGCCGATGCTGACCTTTGCGGGCCACCTGCTCTCCCTGCTGGGCACGCCGCAGACGGGCTCGCTGCCGCTCCGGCTGTCGACGCTGACGCGCATCCGGTCGGCGGACCTTCTGCTGCGGGCCTCGTCCACACTGGGCTCGCTGGCGCGTGTCTCGCAGGCCCTGCCGTCCATATCGATCCCCGGCAGCGTTGCTGACGGCGTGGCCAAGACGATGCGCCACCTCGAGCTGGCGTGTGCGAGCCTCGGCGGCCTCGAAGGGCTGGAGCATGCGCGCATCGCCGAGGCCGAGGCGGAGCGGGCGTTCTTCGAGAAGAGCATGGTCGGGCAGCTGTACTTTCCCGACGAACACAAGATTGCGGTATACCTACCTCTTCTGGGGCCAGTAGGTGTTCCGTTGATCATGGGCCTGCTGAACGAGCTGAAGGCGTGGAAGAAGAGGAGACGCGAGAGGGCCGAGGCCGAGGCCAAGAAGAAGGCCCAGTAAACAAGCAAGACGAGAAAAAAAAAAGAAAGAGACAAAAAAGAGAAGCGAGAATAGAAACGAGTATCCCGAAGAATACGACATGATCCAACTCATCCAATCGTTGTCGTCGCCTTGATTCGCATTGCAGCATGTCAGTACCGAGTAGCAACCACAGGACCGGACCCTGGCGCTTGGTGGCAGGCCAGGGTAGGGGCTCTCGACAGTGGCGACAGTGGGGTCTTCAACCAGGAACAGGGAGCAGACTGACGTACCCAGCCAGGTACCTGAGCTCAGTACCGGACCGACCCAGCACCTGACCTCAGCACCTGGGCACCCAATTGCCTACCTAGCTACCTAGACAGCGGCGGGACAAGTGACGTCTGTGGATGTTCTTAGGCGCGGCATCGAGGCCAGTGCCAGAGCGCCAGCCCACAGCTGCCGTCGATCCCGTGGATCCC
Organism: Verticillium alfalfae VaMs.102; assembly: GCF_000150825.1. Classification (NCBI taxonomy): domain Eukaryota; kingdom Fungi; phylum Ascomycota; class Sordariomycetes; order Glomerellales; family Plectosphaerellaceae; genus Verticillium; species Verticillium alfalfae. The sequence continues at coordinate 519,671 of NW_003315030.1, forward strand.
TTCTCTCCTGCCTCGGGTCGGGCGGAGAGCTGTCTTCGTTTGCGTCGTCTGCGGGCGGCACCGTCGGGCTCCAGTGCAAGGGGCCAACCTAGGTAGACAGCTAGAGCACCCGGATGCCGGGGAGCTTCAGGGCAGTGCACACCCCCTGTGTTTGCTTTTCTCTGCAGCCCCCCTCCAAAAAGTGCAGCACAGCGTCACCTGCGCCGCCAGAGCCAAACCTCGTCATCCCACCTTTCAACCCACCTGGCTTATCGTTATCATCCCTCACCCGCCCGCACCCGCGCTTGCACTGCTTTCCTCCCTATAGTGAGCCATTGGATCACAGCCGGACCTCGACCTCCTGCACCTCGCCGCTTCGCCCCCCGAGTTTCTACCTCCCTGGCCCTCGACTTGGAAGATCAGGTCACAACAGGCATCTGCTCTCCCCGTGCTTCCCGCCTCTGCTTCTGTCGACACGCCCAACCCCGCCACGCATTGCTGCCCACACGTCCCATCCCCACCAACACTGAGAGCACCAGTATGAAGAAGATCGCACAATGCTCCCAGAGCCCACGTTGAACTTCACGCTCCCCAGCATCCACGACGACACGGTCCTCGACTGCCGCGTCTACCACAGCCATGCGCTGAGCCCCGTTCCCAACGCCCCGCCCTGGCGACGACATGCCGCCATCGTTGCGCACCCGTACGCGCCCATGGGCGGATCATACGACGATCCTATCGTTGACTCTGTCGCGGAAGCACTCCTTCGCGCCGGCTATCTCGTGGGCACGTTCAATTTCCGGTGAGCTCCCAACCCCTCCGAGAGTCTCCTTCCGTTACCGTCCCACCCTTGGCCCATGCTCATGTTCGGTGCTGCGCAGAGGTGCCGGCCACTCGGCAGGCCGGACATCGTGGACGGCCAAGGCCGAGCGAAACGACTACATGTCCTTCATCGGCTTCATGGTGCACTACATCCACTTCCTCGACCCCTACCGACCCGCACCCGACGCATCCTCCCCCCCGACAAGCTCGCCAGCGCCCGACCTCAGCTCGCGGGACGAACGCGACCAGCCCATCCTGCTGGCGGCCGGCTACTCGTACGGCGCCATGGTGACCTCGCAGCTGCCGCCGCTGTCGCAGATCCTGTCACGCTTTGCCGCGCCCCCGGCCATCTCGGCCGCCGCCGACATTCGGCTGCGCGCCGAGCACCTGGCGGCGCAGCAGAACAGCTTCCTCGCCGAGGCGCGGGCGTCGCGCAACGGCCATGACGCCGACGCGGCGCGGCGCTGCGCGGTCGGCGGCGACGAGGGCGACCAGCGACGCAGCGGCGAGGCACCACCGGCGGTCG
>NW_003315030.1:521402-522439 GCF_000150825.1 Verticillium alfalfae VaMs.102
CGAGCAGGCGGTTCCTGCTGCCGAGGATCGCCGAACCTGACGAAGCCTCAGACCGGCGTACGCCTCGTGTCGTCGCCGCTGCAGGGGCATCACCTGACGAACCATGTCGTTCGTGCCGCTCTGGGCGCGGCACCGCGGCCCACGAGCAGGCGCGGGCGCCGTCGGCGTCGCCGGCGGGGGACGTCAACTGGATCGAAGACGCCGGGGAGGCGGCCGAGGCCAAGCTCGCGACGTGCCCGACGCTCGCCGTGTTCGGAGACCGAGACGGCTTCGTCGCCATCGGCAAGCTGCGGGCGTGGGGCGCGAGGCTCGAGGCGAGGCCGGGGTCGAAGTTTCGCGGCGTCGAGGTCACGGGGGCGGGGCACACTTGGCAGGAGGAAGGCACGCTGTCTGCGCTGGTCGGGGCGGTGGACGAGTTTGCGCGGGGGCTGCTGAAGGCGGCATAATGTGTGTTGTGTTCTAAGGCAGCATGACTAGCTGGGCCCCTCGGAGGGAGGCAGCGATATCTATGAGTAATGAGGATGACCATGTGTGGCTGGGAGGATGATGCAGGTGCAGCAGTACACGTTATGAGGAGCTTCAATGCATTGGCGGATAATGCACGAATATATCAGCATCATGTCAAGAATCGCCAAACGTGTCAGGATCAGTGACGGGGAAACCCAAGGATCCCAATCCGCGTATCATCGCATCTTTGGTGCGTTTTGGTGACCTTGTCATCGGTCGGGATGACTGTACCTCAGCGGCAGCTCCAGACTGACGCAAACAGGTCTCGGCATATTCAGCTGCCAGATGCGAAATGCCACACGTCAGCGACCAGCGATCAGCGATCATCGGGGCTCGTCGTGTGTGGGGGGGAAGTTCCCAGAGCGTGGGGGCAGCCGAACCACTGGGGGGGTGCGTTGGAGGCACCAGATGCACTGAGCAGGCAGTCGGGTCGCTGGGATGAACATGACTGGAAAGCAGCAGATGTGGCCCATTGCTGAGCGAGACGAAACCTTGGGGTCATCTGGCTGGAATGCTGCTCGGACGGGGTG
>NW_003315030.1:522764-531313 GCF_000150825.1 Verticillium alfalfae VaMs.102
ATAGACAATTCCAGACTATGCAAACAGCTCTGGCATATCAGACGCCAGGTGAGATCAGCCGACGTCAGGACCAGCGATCAGCGATCATCGGGCTCGTCGTGTGTGGGGGGAAGTTCCCAGAGCGTGGGGCAGCCGAACCACTGGGGGGTGCGTTGGAGGCACCAGATGCACTGAGCAGGCAGTCGGGTCGCTGGGATGAACATGACTGGAAAAGCAGCAGAGGTGGCCCATTGGCTGAGCGAGACGAAAACCTGGGGGTCATCTGGCCTGGAATGCCGGCTCGGACGGGGTGGGCAGATGCCCTGTGGGGTGCTTTGGAGGGGTCGCACAGCAGCAACGATGTGCCTTGCCTGACCTCCCTGGCTTCCCTGGCTTCCCTGTCTTCCCTGCCTTTGCCTGGTGACCCGCAGAAGGCAAGCGCGAGGTCATGTTCACCTGCCCCGACCCCTTACAGGACTCGCCTGTCCGCCCGCGGCCTCAGCTCCGTGCACACCGACATCTCGCGCGGCCTCATGACATGTGCTTAGCTTAGGTTGAAGGTACCTACCTGCCTGCCGTACCTCAAAGTCGGCCCCTCCTGCCCTTCACCTGATCTGACCACCATCTGTCCTTCCTGCCTGAATCTTCCACTTCACGTATCGTGCCTCCAGTAATTCATCCAAGTATTTTCTCCCCTCCTCTCCTCACGAGCACCCCGACAATCCTACCACCTGCCATCAGACACGTCCTTGACTCCCAACCTCGGCCCCTCCAACATCCTTCGCTGCACGCCTCTGGGGATGGGACTGCTTCTGAGCCACGTCGCAACCTCGTCCCGTTGCTCGCGCCTTCGCCCTCGTTCTCTGCAGCACCCTCCTCGACCATGACGGACGTCTTGCTGAACCATGTCCACCCTACAACAAATAACCCTGCCCTCCGTGGGAAGAAGCACGCGGCCGCCCCCAGACAACCACCCGAGCACCTCGCCCTCGACACCCTCTCGCGTGCCTTGAAATCCGCAAACGCCTACGTGCAGTCATGGCGAGATGGCTTGACGCACCAAGAGCGCGCACACCGGACCAAAGTCGAGGAGCGTCGCCAGATCCTCGGCTTGCGCATGCAGAACGCAGAGTCCAGAACCCAATGGCAAGCTGCCGCCGAGGAACTCGACCTGCTTGAGCGCAACGACCAGTGGAAGCTGCAACTCGACCCTTCGACACCCGACTACAACCCCCAGCTGATCGAGGCCCGCCTCAAGGATCTCGACGACGCCCGCCTCCACTGCGATGTGCGTGCCATGCTCTACCTCGTGCGCACTGCCCTCGCCCGCGATCTCGGCGGCATGGGCAATCTCGACCTCTACCGACACTCGTACGTCGGCACAAAGCACCTGATCGAGCGCTACGTCGCCTCCGCCTTGCAGACCATCGAGGCCCTCGTCGACATGAGCCACCACGCGCTCCCTGACGGCCTCTCGCAGCGCGACATCCTCGAGAACGTCTTGCTCGCGCGCCAGAGTTTCGGCCGTAGCGCTCTCCTGCTCAGCGGCGGGGCTACCTTTGGCATGGCGCACATCGGCGTGCTCAAGGCCCTGTTCGAGGTGAAGCTGCTGCCGCGCATCATCTCTGGCGCCTCGGCTGGCTCCATTGTGTGTGCCGTCATGTGCACACGAACGGATGAGGAGATTCCCGACGTCATCCGAGCCTTCCCCTACGGCGATCTCAACGTCTTTGATGGTCTCGAGAAGCCCGACACCGTTCTCGATCACATCCGCAGGCTCCTGACCGAGGGCAGTTGGTCAGACATCTCTCATCTCACCCGCGTCATGCGCGACTTGCTCGGCGACATGACCTTCCAGGAAGCCTACAACCGTACGCGGCGCATCCTCAACATTTGCGTGTCCACCGAGTCCGTTTACGAACTGCCGCGTCTGCTCAACTATGTCACGGCTCCCAACGTCATGATCTGGTCTGCCGTCGCCGCCTCATGCTCCGTGCCGCTGGTCTTCAGTGCCGCTCCCTTGCTCGTCAAGGTTCCCGACACGGGTGCACACATGCCGTGGAACCCGACACCGCAGAGATGGATCGACGGCTCCGTCGATAACGACTTGCCCATGACGCGCCTCGCCGAGATGTTCAACGTTAATCACTTCATCGTCTCCCAGGTCAATCCGCATGTCGTTCCTTTCCTCGCCAAAGACGATCGGCTTGATCCCACGACGCCGCACCTCCGCCGTCAGGCCAACAATGCGGCCACATCCACAGCCGCCAAAGACGGTGCCGACTGGGTCTATACCATGACCGCGCTCGCCAAAGACGAGGCTCTGCACAGGCTGCAGTTCCTTGCCGAGATTGGTTTCTTTCCCAACCTCGCCACCAAGCTTCGAAGCGTCCTCAGCCAGAAGTACTCGGGCGACATCAACATTCTTCCCGAGATTAGCATGAATGAGCTGCCCGGCCTTCTCAGCAACCCTACCAGCGACTTCATGACGCGCGTCTGCCTTCTCGGCGAGCGCGCTACGTGGCCAAAGCTCAGCAGGATAAGAGACCGATGTGCCATTGAGCTGGGCCTCGATCATGCCGTCCACCGTCTGCGAGCCCGCGTTGTCTTCTCCGCCAGCCAGGTCGACCTGCGCCGCCTCGCCACCGGCCTGGTCGTGCCCCCTCCTTGGCCTTGCCACGCGGCCCCTACCCGTCAGGGCGACAGTCAGACGCTGTCTCTCGACGTGGGTACGGGCGTCGCTCAGAAACCCCCTCGCCAACGCCGGTCCTCGGGCGGCAGCCTCCAGCTCCTGGCGCACCACCGTCGCATGATGCTGGAAAACGTCCTCACGGACGAAGAGACGGAGGAGGAGGAGCGGCTCGAGATGCGCGCGCGGCACGGCGGCGGCGGCAGCACATCCCCCGTGCTCGTGCGCAAACCCAGGCTCAAGCGCTCAGCAAAGAGCCAGAGCTACTTCAACACGGCATTGCTGCGGTCTGCGGCGGCGGGTGAGGTCCGAAATGATCAGGCCTTGGAGAAGAGCTTCGACTTTGGAACGGCACCGACACCGCCCGGGCGTCAGCGGTCGCCCACCGAGGAGGTCGAGACGTCGGAAGTGCCGAGCTGGTCCGAGGCGGGCGGGAGTGACGAGACCGTGTCAGACGTCGAGCCATATGAGAGCACATGGGCGCAGCCCGATACGAAGGAGATTGGGCATGTTCGAAGCGCAGAAGTGAGCCGAGGCGTGGGCCTGTGGGATTGACTGGTAGACGGGCTGGGGAGCTCAGAGGAAGAAGGGAGGGCCGTTGATGATGATGTTTTACGTTCGGAGTGGATGACGTAGTACGAGCACCCCCTCCCTCGTCCGGGCTGCGGTTTTCTTTTTTTTTTTGGTGGCCATGCACGGCGTTGGGTAGCATTTAGGATGTCAAGCTGGGTAAAGGTGGGCATTGGAGCGCATGCATTTACAGGAGGTTGAGCAGTCACTTGGACCGGGGGTGAGGAGCTAGGTTGAGTGTGCCGTATGAGATGTTATGTCTAGGCCAGCATGATCGTTCTAGTCAGTTGGATGGCAGTGGTCACCCGAGAAGGTGCAATTGAGTCAGTCTTGAAAGTGTTAAATGTGTGTTGCCATGGCAGGCTTGGTCTTGTGGTGTAATGCCATGTTCTTGCTATGTAGTCAAACCAGGCGACCCTCACAGCCCAACCCGTCATGATGACGCCTGGTGAAATCATGCCGGCCTGGGAGAAGATGTGAATGAGTTCACTGCACCAAAGTTTGCAGGTCAAGGGTGTCAGCATGTAGAACAAATCCCCCCAGCCGACCAGTCAGGACGCCATTCTAAACATCTCGGACAGGAGAAACCAGCCTGTGTAGCGGGTATGGCTTGTTCTCCAGGCACCCGGACACTACCAGACGCTCCGACTACATGCCGTGTCGTCCACACGACCATATGGATGATACGAGGGTATCTCGAATACTCCGGAATACAGAACCGCGGTGGAGTGCTAGTCGCAACATTCGCCCCTGGTTCTGCCTTTTTCGCCCTCGTGCGCATGTGTGCTGCGAATACTCCGTCACGCGTCCTCCATCGCATCGTGATGGGTATGAATCGTATGGAGAATACACAGCACAACCGCAGAGTATGACTGGGGCAGTGATCTATCTATATCTATATCAAGTCATGAAAGGAGAGCTTATGGGTAAGCCTCCCCCCCTCCTCTCTCTCTCTCCGCCGTCGCCATCGTTAAAAGGCCGCGAGATAAACCAATCGCGAAACACTCGTCTGTTCTTGCCGGGTTATCTCTTTGTTTACCGCGTGCTTGCCGACTATAGTGCCTTCATACTTGATAATTATTTGTCTGCAAACTCTGTATACGAACACGAAACACAACGTATCGGTCTTTCAAGAATGACGGTTCAAGAAGCTTACAGTCAAATGTTTGACTCACAGTATATACAACCGTAATGGCGAATCATCGGCCATCGTTAACGACCTGCGTTTTGATTCGAAGACCATGGATCGGGGGCTCCGCTTCAGTCAAGCTTGATCGAGAACTCACCCGGAGATGTTGAGGTTCTTGAAGCATACGATCAAGTCATGATGACGTTAGGCAAGGCCTTCATTTACTTGGTCATTCAGAACAACCGCTATGAGATGCCACGGAGAGGGGAATGCCTCCCATGGCAAGAACACAAGGACATTGGCCATGGACTGCCGGCCCGCACCTGCCTCGTGTCGCATGAGCCTTGGCTACATACCTACTTGAGTTCATTGCCGGCCCCCCTCTCCCGTCAACACCAATCAGACCACACGTACAGGCGCATCACGGCGTGCCGAGCAAAGGTAGGTAGCGACCAGATATGTGGCAAGTCGCACTAGGAAGAAGATAACGCCAGACTGTCATCTGTCTGTGCATGTCTCTCCACAATTCCAGAGCAGCCTGTCTAGGCAATGCATTCGCAACACAGGAGACGCATTGATTGTGCCACTTATGCGCCAAGCCCCCTCATATGACATGACGGCCTATAGGGCTGGCGGATGTTGAGCGGATAGGGCCCGGTGCCCCGCGTCATTGGAGACCGGACATGGCAGGCAGACGGTCTCTCTACCTTCCCGTGGCGCTCTATAATCCTCGGGGTCCGGCGGCAATGACATGGTGTGACTGGCCAAAGGGGGGGGGGGCATGGCAGGGTCGAAATCTAGATCCCCATCTCATCAGAATGTCGCTTTGCGGGGCAGTGAAGGTAGCACTTGGTCGTCCAAAGGAAGGCTGACTTGAAGCCTCCTCCCTCAGGTCCACATTCCCCTTCGCCTATTATAGGGTGCAGTGCTTGTCAGTACCTTGATGACCCCTTGCAAGCCGAAGAGAACGACATTGACTGGACAACCCAATCAGGCTGAGACAGGCTTAGCTCAAGCCTCCGGAAGTCTCGACGCCCCCCGCCCCCCTTCGAAAAAAAAAAAACAGAACTCGCAATACCGTACGTCACTGAAAGCAAACAGCAGACGAGTGCTGGGGGCTCTCCTGCGTACCCTATGCCTGTGGGGAAGGAAGTCAGAGCATCCGGCATTCAGTTGACCGCACGGCGGAACATGTCTAGATCGGCGGTGCGGGGCCGCAGATGACGGGGCCGACATGATGGGATATAGTGGCTCGGTGCTAAGTAACGTGGCGGCAAGGAGAAAACAAGAACATAACGCTTCGTCATGGTGTCATTGGCCATGATGGCGTCTCACTGCCTTGTCACTGACAGTTGCCCGATTCGAAAGTGGCTGCAGGGCGAGGCACCGCGGCTATGCTAAGCGGACACTACTATCAGACGCAGGCCAGGTGGGATACGAGGTTCTAGACTGGGTCATGTACCAGAGGGCGGGCCTCTTGGCCCTGATGCAAGAAGGGGGGTGGGAGGTGGGCGCTGGTTTGGGACAGGCAATGGCGACAGAGCGAGAGAGGAATGCGGCCACGGTCTGGGATCCGTCTGTGTGACGGGCTGATCTGTGCTAGCAGGCAAGATTCTCGGTCTAGACGTCAAGCTTGAGACTTTCAGGGTCGTACACGCGCAAGACACATACTCAGCGAGGTGACTCTGAATTCGCGTCAAAAGGTAAGACACAATGTGTATGGTCCACGAAGATCAGGCTAGTGAGTGGTCGAGCTGCAACAGCTTGCCAGCCAGAGGAGCCTCTCGCATCCCTCCACATACCCCCGTTCACGGACGGCATCTTCAGTATCGGCGTGGGGGTCACTGATAATCCACCGGAAGCAGGGCAGCTCCGACGTCCTCAGTGACGCCGGATGGCAGACTATTGCCATTGATACCTACTCGGAGGGAGTTCTGGAGTTGTTTCTATTGCCTGGAGTTCAACAGAGGGTTGGCATGGCGTTCAGTCGCTACGCTGATTCGCAACCAGTCAGCATGGAGAGTGTACGCAAGGGCACGAACGCGCGAGAACATGATTTGAGGCGAAAGTAAGAGCGGGTAGAGGCAAGAGACGGACGAGGCCGGCGAGGAGCGTTGCACCGACAAGACGCCTGTTCCTGGCGGCAGCATGACGGGAGCCTATCACGGAGACGGAGGTGCGATGGTGGCTGGAGCGTGTGCTGCAGGTCGTACACCATCGGAGGTGGGACGAGGCCGTTTTCCGCCGATGGTGGGCCTAGCGGCGGCCCGGAAAGGTGTACTGTTGTTGGCAGGCAGGGCTTTGGGGTGGAAAGGGTGCAGCGTCGGGCATTTTCCAACGTCTGGGTACCACGAGAGGTCTGATTGCGATAGCGGCGATGGAAGATGGAGCGAGCACACGAGATGGCGCTGTCCATCGCAACAGAACGGCGCAGGGCCTAGCAGGGCCCATTTGCTGCAGAGGCAAGGCGCGGCTGAACTCAATCTCTGATATTCAGGCGGAGGAAGAGGCGATGGATGGATTGTGGATGGTGAGGGGTTTGTCCTGTAATCATCGAATCGATGAAACGAAGCAGGATTGGGTCCAGTCTTGTGTACTGCAACGTGTGCACAGTGGTTGATAGACATGGATGGATGAACGAGGTCACTGGTGTTGGATATCTGTTGAGACTGTTGGTAAGCATTGCAAACATTGCCGAGTTAATGGGCGAACGAGGGCGGTCCCTAGGCAGCCGAAATACAAAGGCCTCCGAGTCCTGCAGAAGTGAGGCTCAAGTGGGTTAACGTTGGGAAGTGGGTGAGGGACGTGTGAGTGAGCGTGAAGCATTGATTTGGCAGGGAATGAAGACCAAGAGGAGCGGACAGCACGTTCATTCAGCCAGGGTCACGTCCAGAAGAAAGGGAAAGGTGAGTCAGGCTGGTAGCACCGTGTCCAGGCCCTCTTCCGGCCCAAATGACTGGAATCTGCACTGTATACAGACACCCGATGGCACTGTATCACCGACGTGTGGATGGCAGGACCGACCGCCACGCGTCTCTTAGCATCAAATCTGTTGGAGGGGCGCCACACAAATACAAAGCACATGATTGGCTTTCGAAATCTCAACAGCATAAAGACCAATCAGAGGGCGTAGACACCAACCCTGTGCCAATTGAGGAGATTTACCTGCCACTTGCTCGCTCAGCCACCTCAGGCGTACAGGAAATAATATGCTAGACGCAAATGCAGGCGCAGGCGCAGGCATACAGACAGACAGATGCAACTGCCACGCTACCTTTGTGGCTCCACCTACCATGGGTAATCCGGTTCCCCCTAGCGTCAAGTTCCACCTTCACAACCAGGCTCACCTCCATTCTCAATCCAGCGAAAGTTGTTGCCAGTATCCTTCGTTTCCCCAGCCCCAGCCCAGCTCTTTCCCTAGCGCTTGCCATCCCTCCCACCGAGCGCCTCGAGGACTATACCACGCAGGCAAGCAGTCAGTCAGGCAGGCAGGCAGGCAAGCAGGCAGGCAGACATAATCGGAATGGCCACCTGGACATGGACAGAGTGTGTATTGATGACCATCTAATCTGGCCTTATGGCAAAGTCGCCCACACATCTATCTGGGGCAGCGAGCAGCAGACCTGAGGATTCGCCATTCTTTGACCTGATTCTGTCAAGCACGTCTTGACTCTTCTGTGCCCTGATACCAAATTTGAAAGGATCAATTTCTTCCCAATTGCTGGCGACCCTTGACCAGCCCTGCAACAGACAGGCCTTCTGAGACATCCATACCGCTTGTCGCCCTCCAATACGGCTTTTTCACTGACCTTCACCGTCTTGACTCGCAACGCCCCCTTGGCCCTTGGGAGGACAGCGCACCAAGCCAGGTACCACGCACCACCGTTCCAACCGCCATTGACCACGAGCGACGCCGCACTCGTAGTCGACAATCGCTCGGAATCCATCAAGGACGCCAGCCTTGGACTTGAATACTATTGCTGCCATCATCTACCTAGGGCAGCTGCTCGACTCTTTCTTCAGTTCGTTTCATCCCACCGGATTCGCGCTCCCTGCGTCAGATCAGCTCGAGGCCACGCGTGAGGCCCAGCCTTGAGAATCAATCCCCCCAAAACTGTGGGACGTCCCCGCTTCTTTTGCCCAGCCAGCTGCAGTCAGCGCAGCCCAGTGCAGCCCAGCCAG
>NW_003315030.1:531413-534874 GCF_000150825.1 Verticillium alfalfae VaMs.102
GTGCGAGACTAGATGTGAACCACTCAATCCGCGAACATCACCTGGCTGTGTCTCCACAGGCCGTCCCCCCCCCCCTCCAACCCTGGACGCTTCGACACAGCACTCTCGCTGAGCCTTCCTCATCCCGACCGCGACCGACTTCTCCTGTCAATCAATCACCTCCCCTCCAATTTATCACCACCACCAAAACACCACCACGTTCGACGCGATTACGACCCTTCGACAGCCTGACAAATTGCCCTATCGATCCTCATTGTCGCTCCTGGCTATGACGGATGCCGGTGCCGGCCCCGGTGCCAGCCCTTTTATCGCTGGCACAGACATGTCTGCAACGGGCGATTTCAGCGATCTCTTCGATTACGACGACGACACAATAGCCGCCGCCGCCGCCGTCACGAGCCCTTTTCACCAGAGCCTCGATTTATCCAAAGATCAATCGCTCAACGGCTTCAATCCACAAGCCCTGCACAACGCCACGACGGCATCCTCGACACTCGGCGCCCGCGACATTGCTGCCGCCGAATCTCCTGATTCGTTGAACGATTCTTTTCGCGACTCCTCCTCCGACTCGGGCTCTTCGAAAAGGACAGGCAGCTCAGCATCCGGAAAGACTGCTCTCACCGCCGGCGACATTATGATGACCGATGGAAATGATATCAAAAAGGAGTGGAACCCAACTTCCTTTTCCAAAGGCTCTGACGATGGCACGTTCGTCTTTGGCGCCAACGAGCCCTCGTCTGTCATGGGCGACACCTTCGACCTACCCACCGACGACAACTTCATGAACGATTCTTTCGACTTTGAAAGTGCGTCGAGCAGCCCCGAGGCAGCCAACAATGCCGCAATGAACCTTGCGTCCCCCGACATGCCCACCATGACGGCACACATTCCTCACAACAGCCAAACCCCCAGCAAATCCAAAAGCCAGGCACCCAGGAAAAAATCTGTGAGTTGAATTGCGCTGTTGATGTGTTTTTGCGCTGTGTGGCGTGGCCGGCATCGCCAATAGTCGGGCAGAGATCTCTCCGTTGACAGTCCAATCACTCTACGAACGTTAAGCCTAACCAATCGCTAGCAATTCCCCCTCACACAACCCATGCATGGGCTGCACATGTCTGCTTCCCGCGAGGTATCTCCTCTGTCACAAAACGTCGCCAGCCAGCAAGCCTCGCCTTCAAACTTTTTCAATAACTCCCCCTCGCCAACCAACCAGCCCGACTTCTCTAATCATGTCGCAGCCGCCGTCGGTCACCCATTCTGGCCCCAAGTCGATGGCGGCCATGCGGCCATGCCCCCGGGTTTCCCGATGATGCAACAGTTCCACCCTCAGCTGATGCAGCAGATGTTGTTTGCTCAAGGAGGCTTCAACCCCATGCCGTACCACTGCAAGCTCATTATTCACCCAACACCGACCAAGTCGCGAGTTGAGACGCAGATCCCTATCAAGATGACTCTTCTCGGAGCGCCACCAGGTGTCAAGCGGCTGCATCTGCCCACGCACACAATCTCGAAGCCGAAATTGCTGGCCAAATCTCCGTCTGAACGATCGCCCGATATGCTTGAGCTCTACACTCAATTGGTCTGCACCAGCGCCATGCTCGTCGGAGACAACAAGCAACGGGCATTCAAGCGGGCTGCTGCCGCCTCTCATCCACATCCTTCGCTCAACGAAAGATCTGCCAGCGAAGACAGTAATGAGGACGACAAGCCACAGAACGGTGGCGAGGTGCGCATCTGCCAGGGATGCATCACGCGAGAGCGCAAGCGTGCCGGACGAAAGAAGATTAAGAAGGTGGAAGAAGAGGAAATGTGGAAGAAAGATGAGAACCGACGAGTGATCGTCTTCAACACAAATGAGATCAAGGAATGGCAACCGCCTAGTGCCACCCCTGCAGACCCCGCGGTTGCAGGCCCGCCAGAACCTCAGTATCCTGCAGGAGCCCTGCAGGTAGACGCTCCGATGCGTATCGCCTGCTATTGTCGACATCACGCCGAGAAGATGGGATTCCGGGTTGTCTTCACTATCAAAGACTGGCAGGATCGTGTCGTGGCGCAGGAGATGTCTCATTCCATCATGATTACGGATGACCACAAGACACATCCGGTACCGCAGACCCTCAACGCCATCGGTTCTCAGGGTGAGGAGAACTCGGTTGTGCCAATGGTGAACGCCCCGCTCGAAACAAGCCCCCTGACTACGCCTGCTCCCTTCAGGGTATCGCAGTCGAGTTCAGACCTGCAAAGTTTGAGGCGGAATGGTTCAGCTCAATTACCTGGGCCTCCTCCACTTCCTGTGCCCCCACCAGTCGTTAAACATCAGACGCCGCCGGCTTCCGCGCCCAGCGTCCCTGCCCTGTCAAGACCTGCATCTCCGTCCTTGTCCAACATGGGACCTGCCTCGAAGAAGCGAAAGGCGAGCGGGCCCCGAGTGCCGATGGAAATGGCGATGACAAGACTCGACACCTCGCCCCCACCGGGGACACAACCATCTGCAAGCCAGGCGCCAGCCACTGCGTCAGCTTCTACCTCACCCTTCACACCCAACCTGGGACTCAACCTCCAGATGCCTGACAATATGTTCGCACAAGCCGGCGCCGTGCAGAACGTCCCCCCGCCTTTCGCCACCGGCCCAACGACGCCCAACAACATCAACGATCAAGCCATGTTTGGCAACGCCGCGCGATCGGCCAGCATGGACAACCTTGCCATGACCATGTTCTCTGCGCCCACCTCGGCGCACCCCAGCCGCGCGCCGAGTCCCAATTCCCTGAGGCAAAGCCTCGGTGGTGTGCCGCAAACACCTATGGCCCATGGCCTCATCAACGGCATGACCTTCCTTCCCGGCGGTCAGAGCCAAAGCCGTCCACAACCGACCATCCATAAGATCATTCCCGGGGAGGGGCCCAAGATGGGTGGTATCGAAGTGACCATTCTTGGTGGTGGATTCTTCCAAGGGCTGGACGTGTACTTTGGCGAGCACAAGGCGACGACGACAACCTTCTGGGGCGAGTCCTCATTGGTCTGTCTGTTGCCTCCGGCGTCGAGGCCTGGCATTGTTCCTGTTTCCCTCAAGCAATCCCACGCACAGTCGCCGCCGTTCAAGCCGAACCCGAATCAGGTCTTCCGATACACCGACGACGAAGAAGCACAGCTCGCCAGGATGATGATTGGCATGATCTCACAAAAGATGACGGGCCAACTTCTGGACGTGAGGGAGCTGGCGCAACGAATCATGGGCCCCCAGGACATGGATTGGTCCAGCATGGGCGGCGGATCCTCTTCAGGCGGCGGTTTCGGTGGTGGCAACACGTATAGCACGAGTACTGAGTCGCAGCTGCTGAAGTGCCTGGAACTGATTGACCTCGATGACAGTGCCAGGATGCCTCGTCTCGATCTCAGGAGGAATACGGGCCAGGCCATGCTTCATTTCGGATGCTCGCTTGGTTACCACCGCTTTGTTG
>NW_003315030.1:535005-538376 GCF_000150825.1 Verticillium alfalfae VaMs.102
GCCATTGTCCGGCGACTGATGCAGGCTGGCGCAGACCCCACGATCAGGAGCTTGTCTGGGCTTCGGCCCGCTGATGTCGCTCGCTCGCGCAAGGTCATCGAACACATCCGCCGTTGCGAGCGACACGTTCGTTCTCGTAGTGGAGGTTCTCTGCACAGCCGAGCCAGCAGTGCCGCCTCTTTGCGATCTCTCTGGGATCCCCACGCTGTGTCGGAAGAGTCTGACGGCCCTGGTGATGGAGAGGAGAGCCCGGAGTATTCCTCTGGTGATTTTGAATCGGAAGACGAGGCTGAGGATAATTGGCTGAATATGCGCCGATCAAGCACACACGCATACGGAGCACCGACCGAGAGAGACAGTTTGTCAGAAGAACGAGATGAGCTGCAACGAGTGCCGGGCTCACCGACCACGGCCCTGGCAGCAGCGGTGCGAGATCAAGTATCGGCGCAGCTTCACCAATTCCAGCAGGCGATGGCTATGCACTTCCCCAACATGTCGCAGATGCCAAACCTGCCTCAAATGCCCAACTTCCCACGAATGTCCATGCTGCCAGACTACCAACAGTACCTGCACCAGCACCCGCTCATGGGTCGGATGACATCCTTCATGGAGGGCATGTCGGGCTCTCGGCCTGGATCAGCTGGTGACGAAACGCCAAAGGCCATGGATGGCAAATGGTGGGACTTCTCGTCGCTTCTGAACAACAACAACAACGCGGCCTCCCCGCCTGCCTACACAGAACTGTACCCGCAAGACGCCCTTGACAAGAAGCAGGCCTCCGCTGCGGGGGCTGCTGCCGAGGCGGAAGCTGACGCGAAATGTGCCAAGCTGTACGACACGGCGACCGTTGAGGCCATCGAGGAGACGAGCGAGGCCGCCACAAGCGAGGCGCCTGTCCCCAAGGCACTCATGATTGGCAGGAAGAAGGCCATGACGAAGGAGCAACAGCAGGACTTCCTGCGGGCACATGCCGCCAAATTTAAGGGCATCCGCAGCGATAAGAACCTCTGGTTTATCTGGGTATGTAATGATGCTGAACCAACACAACAAGGGAGGAACGCTAACAGGTATCAGATTCCGCTTCTGACAGTGCTGCTGGCTTCCATGCTGTACATCCGCTTCCCCGAACATTTTGCCACGGCGTGGTCCATGATTCGTTCGGTGCCCGCGCAGCAGGTCCCTGAGGCCGCCCGCACCCTCCGGGACCGCGTCGTTGAGGTGCTCTGATAGATCGAGTTTGACGGCATGAAATCTTTTTTAACGACCATTTGCTACATATACCTCTCCGACCGTCCGCTGGCCCAACAGTCCAGCTGGGCATCGTTCTGCACGACATTCTCTTTTGACTACACTGGTGTAACAACAACCAGCACCAAACACTTGCTAGGCGTCTTCGCAGGCTCAACGTTTTATTCTGACAGTCCATCGCTTCTCTCTTCATTCTTCCGTCTTGTCGGGTCACCCTTTTATCTCCTCGTTCCATGAACCTTTCCTGGCTCCCCGGTTGGGTGTCGCGCAGGGACCCTGTGGTCAAGCCTGGCAGCAACGGACGGTCGAGGGAAGGCGACGTCATGGGGATGAGGGTTCCTTTCCCCTCTCCCTCTCCCTCTCCCCCTCTTTATTTTTTAAACTATCATCCTTTCTACACGTGCGCGGAAACAGGGTTGGGATTGGGGTTACAAGTAGCGCCGGGGGCGACTTCTTATCGAGGTGTACTTGACGATCAGGGTGCTCTTCCATGTCGGAGTACATATTATATTGTCTCTCTTGCCGTTTTGTGTCCTTCTTCTAAATTCCTTTTCTTCTCTCCTCGTCGCTCTGCGTGTCAAGAGGAGGGAGACACCAAGCGACTTTTGATATTGCGGGACCAGATTTCAATGAAACATGATTTTGGTGATGGAAGACGTGCCCCGTATATGACTTTTGTCTCGGTTTGCTGTGATGTCCACCGTCGAGTCCCCCACGGAACTACCACGGTCCAGGGCCTCAACACCCGCAGAGCTGGAGAGTCGGACACCCGCACAGGGATCGGGCCAAAAGTCTTCGACACGAAGCCGGAAAGACACAGTCGGTCAGGAAGCGGCGAGTCCCTGCCGCGGTCAATAAGTACCGTGCATTGACCCGGTCGAAAGCAAAGCGTCTGGGGTGGCTTGCCGTCGTCAGGGTATGAAGACATGGCTGGCCTGCCGTTGACCCAGACGCCACGGGCTTGACCGAAGCGTCTTCGCATGGGGCGCATTCCCATTCCCAACGCCGTATCATTGGGGACAGGGCGGACGTTCAGGTCAGGTCACACCTGGACACTGCGTGCGAAAGCGAGCAAACCCATCTGAGTCGCGGCCTCGACCTCAAGAAATTCAAGGCACAGTGGTAGAAGCACAGGACTCACCACCACACAAACACGAGGCAGCCATAAAACGTTTTCATCATTCATACAGAGGGTTCCGACAACCGAGGCCAGGAAAGATGCCTCGGCCAGAGATACCCGTTCCTTTCTTTACTCAGGCGAAAAGGAGAAGAAAAGAGAAAGAAAAAAAAAAGAATACACCAAACAGGTACCGAGAGCCATTCCATTCATGCTCA
This sequence comes from Verticillium alfalfae VaMs.102, assembly GCF_000150825.1. NCBI lineage: Eukaryota > Fungi > Ascomycota > Sordariomycetes > Glomerellales > Plectosphaerellaceae > Verticillium > Verticillium alfalfae. The sequence continues at coordinate 537,589 of NW_003315030.1, forward strand.
AGAATCGATGCGTGAGAAACAAGGCTGGCCCGCGCAGCCTCCCACACCGCAGCCCTGTCCGGTCCGAAAAACTCCGCTCCTTTTTCCAAATGCCGTGCCGCCCTAAAAGCCCAACCGAGAGGGGAAAGAAATGGAAGGTTTATCATACAATTCGTGTGTTCGTATCCGTTGTTCCATGGTTGTTTTCTTCGTGACCAAGTGCGTGAACGTGTCATGTGTCGTCATGTGTCAGAAAGGTCATGTGTGCATCGTGCCCGCAAACACACCACGGGCTGCACCGCTCGGGACAGGCTAGTTCTACCAGCGTCGGCGTCCCTGGATGGGTTGCGGGATCCTGTTTTCAGCACCCTCACCAAAAGCGCTCCCAGGCCGCGACTTAAACTGATCGGGGATGCGCGGGACGACGGGGATCCCCCGGTTCGCGTCCGGGCGGATACGCAGTCCAGCAGCGGCAGCAGTATCCTCCGAGCGTGATGATGGCCGGGACCAGCGCATAGCTTCTGCGAAGGAGCCGCCTCCATGCCCATCACTCGACGAGGCAAAGGATGGGGCACCGGAGTCGATGCTCATGCGTGAAGAAACATCCGCGGGTACCGGGTTCGAGATGGCCGACTTGGAGATCTGACGCTTCGCAAGGCGTTCGTCTCGCGCCTCGAGAGAGCTGAAAGTACGGCGCGTGTTGATGCCAAAGGGCGCCGGGGGGTGGGGGCATTTCCGTCGAAGAGGAGACGGGCCCTTGGTGAGAGCGCTTTGGGCGCAGACGGTGGAGGGGCAATTCGTTGCCAATG
>NW_003315030.1:538744-540092 GCF_000150825.1 Verticillium alfalfae VaMs.102
TCGACTGGATGCGTGCGAAGCGAAGAAGCCGCTCTGCATGAGTTGCTCATAGTTCCTAGTGATTTCCTCGCGGCTGGGCATCTTGCCATCGCTACCCATGTCGAGACCTGGAAAAGCAGCCATGCCTGCGGGTGTGGTTGTCTTGGAGTCGAGACTTACGGGTCGCTTAGTCCCGTTGGCGTTCCTGTCTCTCGAGAAGCTGAGCTTTTCCTTCAATCCGCCCCAGAAGCCCTTCTTGCCGCTGGTGCCAATGAAACTACCGGCCGCGCTGGCGGGTCGTTGGTCATATTGGTTTTGGGACTGCTGTTGCTGTTGCTGCTGTTGCTGTTGCTCTTGCTGATGTTGCTGCTGCTGCTGGACAGAGCCAGCAAGGGCCGAAGCGGCGCCGTGTCGGCCAGGATAGTCGAGGCGGATACGACGCTCAAAATCAGCTTCGGTGCCAATGAAGCTCAGAGGCGGGACAGCCGAGGCACGGTCATTCATAGAACCCTCCTGGAAGCGCGAGCCAGCCTTAGTGGGCGATCGCGGCGCCGAGCCCGAGCCGGAGCTTGAGCTGGAGTCATGCGACTTGTCCGCTCTGTTGAGGGGCTTCTTCGGGGAGAAGACAGGGTGGGAGTTGAGGGGGCCCGGTCGAGACCGGTCGGGTTGCGCCATGGTCGTGTGATGCTGGCGATCGTGCTGGCGGCGATGACGAAACTGAAAGGGGCTGGTGGTCAGCTTGAACGGCGTCGGCGGCATTGCAGGCATGGTGTAGCATTGAACAGAGAAAGCGATGGAAGAACAGGTAGCCCGCATGAGAAAGGATCGTGCCCGCAAAACAACAATGAAGCAATCAATGTACTGAGAGGACATACCTATAAGCGGCTGTTTTGTTTACGCGCGAGCTGGCGGTCGCATTGACGATGGATCGCGCCCAAGCTTCTTCCCCCACTTCAAAGCGAATCAAAGAATGCTGATGGGACCTGCGTGAGAAACGCAAGAGCAACGAGTAAATGCTGGCGGGCAAGGGAATGGATGAGGCGAGAAAAAAGAAGACGAAGACCAGAAGCACTCTTGGTGGTTTCGTCGTATCGTGCGTGTTGTGTCTTGTCTGGGGAGGGGGAGCGGGTCAAAGAGCAATAACACACGGCGGTTTCTCCTTCTCTCCTTGTCCTTCGTGGGTTTGCTGGAGTTTGTTGCTTCTCCTGCCCGTTAGCGGGCAGACCGTTGCGGTAGCGGCAGGAACGACGCGGTACAAGGGGGGGGGGGAGGGGGCACTTGACAGCCAAGTCGTTGCTCCGGTCGACGCGCTTGGACAAAACAGTCAGGATCGGCCCAGGAACGCGTCCCGCACACTACGCTCCATCAG
>NW_003315030.1:540192-541041 GCF_000150825.1 Verticillium alfalfae VaMs.102
AACCCACGTGACCGGTACTCACTCTCCTTCTCCTCCCTTGCAGCACGTGTCTCTGCACCGCGCAGTCGTCCACATGCACCTTTCAGGGGCTCACCTGGGGACAACAGCTCTATCGCCCTCATCTCACCTGCATGGCCCCGGATGCACTTCTCAACCCATCACATCTTGCTCCCGAGACAACCCCCCCCCTTTCCCCACCTAGGCAGGCCACGAGAACACTAATGTTTCTTCACAATGACGCCACACACACACACACACACACACACACACACAGTTCGTAGCATGTCATACATCACCATGCCCGTGGGAATCGCATGTTTCAAGTTCATTCATATTCCGATTTCATTGCGCAACCCGAACAACCAGTACACACGCGCAAAGACAGACCCTACCATGCCCATAGCAAGTACAACTAGAAAACATCAAAGACCGAGGCAATGTATAGCCCGCCCCGCGTCCTCGACTCCGCTGTAACCCCAATCTGAGTCTTCGCAAGCACACTTCTCGTCATGCTTGATCTGAAAATGCCCGCGGCGGCCATGGCTGCCCTCTTCCCCGCCGCCTTCGGCCCCGACATAGGAAAATCAACCATAGTATACGAATGGCCTCAAGTGAGGCTTTTGCAAAGGGAAACGCAAGGAAATTTGAAAGTGGATAGAAAGGAAGGGTAGAGTGGGTGGCGTGGGTATGTGAAGAAGAATAAAAATAGACCAACATCAGAAAACTCCGCATGCGTTGCTGGCTATCCCTCTCGGGGATCGAGTATATACATCGTGGCCGACTCGTGAGAAAATACGTCAAGGCGCGTTTCATCGTCGCCATGAGCCATGGTCCATGGAGACCTCCGCT
>NW_003315030.1:542095-572799 GCF_000150825.1 Verticillium alfalfae VaMs.102
GTGAGGCCAGGGAACTTCTTCGCGCTGAAGACGACAAAGGGCGCAGACTGGACCTTCATGCCAGGTAGAATCCGGGGGTAGGGTCGTCGTCCACGGGGTCGGCGTCCTGATCCATCTCGTCCTTGAGCTCTTCGTAGAGGCTGAATCCGAGGACGTAGCGGCCTTCGTGGCGGACCGACAAGTCAGGGAACAAGAAATAGCCGGCCTCGGCAGGGCGGTCGAGGTACGCCATGCCAGAGACGGGGGCACCAGTCAGAACAGGAGGCGTCGTGGCAGCAGGCGTCTGGACGCGACCGTTGGCGATGGGGCGAGCATGCTGCAAATCCACGTAGACGAAGAAGTTGGCGTTGTAGCCGAGAGTGATGTCCTTGCTGTCCTCGAGGGTAGGGCCCTCGAGAACGCGAAGCTGAACGACGGGTGGCGGGTCGACAGGTCGACGGTCGGCGGCGGCTGGGATTCCCCGTGTCAGCGGTCAAGTCATTCGAATAGCGCACCGCATGTCAACTTACACTTCTGTCCAGAGCCGCAGGCTCTCGCGCGCTCGGGCTGTTGGAGGCAGGTCAATTCATAATGAAGTCGTCGACCGCCCTTCGTGTTGCGGGTGTGAACTGAACGAGTGGCATCGGAGGGGCTGTCGTCGGCGGCAACCATGGTGGTGGCGGACATGGTGTCTGGCGTCAGAATGTGGTGAGAAGTTTCGGGTCGTTCGCTGGGTGGCGGGAGTTGGTCGTTGGCAAACCTACGAGGCGACCGTGTCAGACGAAGCGAGAAACGAAACGAGAGCGATGCCGACGACCTGGGTCGAGGCAACGGTCTGGATTGGGGAGTTGGGAGAGAGCCCGTGGGGACGGTTCTCACGCCACGTCAGGCAGGAGGCGCCGCTCTCCCAAGTAAGGGAAATTCTGGCTCGAAGCCACCATCCAAAACTAACCTGCACAGGTTCTACTCGGAGGCCCAACGTTCCCGCGAATTAATTTAGTTGATTGCGAAACCCTTTTGGCGGATGGAGGGCAACCGGTGTGTGAATAAGAATATGGCGAGATCGAATGGCTTTCCGGGCAGGTGGAGTTTGTCGAGGTCGGTCGTCGCTGTCGTCGTCCGTTCTTCGATCCCTCGATGCGATTAACGGCCCAAGCAGCGCGGTTGGGTCGATGGAGGGAGAGGACGAACGCACGAACGGAGGGGAGTGGTTTGTTGGTGTTGAGGCTGGATCTGTGTGGAACGGGAACGAACCAAGACGATGAGGAGCAGGAAAGGCGGGAAGGAAAAGGACTGCTAGGACTGGGCAGTCGACACCCCAGGACCGGGACCCAGATAATACAGTACAGCACGGTGCGGTACCCAGGACAAGGGCCAGGGCCAGGGCCAGGGCCAGGCAGAGACAAGTGGGGATGCTAAACCTGGAAGGGGGGGAGGGGAAGCCGGGGTGCTGGGGGTGTGGACCGCGGCGTGAGGACGTGAGAGGCGAGAGTGAGAGGAAGTGAGTGAGAAAGGGAGAAAGAGCACCACAAGAGACCAAAAAGAAAATGGAGCCTTGTTCGTGGGTGCTGAGTGCTAAGTGCTGGATGTAGGCCTGATCTGGATCTGCGTACCTAGGTCCTACTAGGACTCAGTACCAGATGGCAGGGGGAGGCGGCGCTGAAGCCCCAGAAGGTGTGCTCTGTTTGTCACCGATTGCTCGTGCCGACTGGCACACACACAATCCATCACAGGTCAATCTGGTCCAGCCCGGGACACGGGGAAAGGCGACAGGTGGACCAGCGACCCAGCGAACCTGACTTTGAGGGCTGGGAGACTGCGGCAGTCCCAGGCCCTCGGGCTGGGAATCTGGAGCTGCCTCGCCCTTGTTATGGGCGATGCCGAGATGCTTGCGGTGAGGGCCCTTTGTTCTACCTCTACGCCACCTCGAGACCGCTGAATCGTTGTTGGAAGAGAGGGGGGGCAACAGCTGTTCCTCTCCCGTCTCTTGGGACCGTTTGTCACTTTGGCTGCAGCGCCTCGAAAGGCAGGCAGCGAGCCCTCGATGATACGATGAGTTGTGCGGCCCGTGGTGGCCTTGCGGGCACCTAGGCAGAGTTACAGGGGGCGATGCGCCGGGACAAGCTCTGTCGCCTTCCACTTCTTAGGCACCTAGGTCCCTGAGCCAGGTGTGGATCAGCCAGGCGGGTGACAGGGTCAGGGCTCTCTTCGTCTGTCGGGAAGAGGAAGCGCCCCGATGAGAGGGTCGAAGGAAAAGCAAGAAGCCAGGATGCTCGGTCATACTGCCAGGCGGAGATCTTGGCCCGTGGAGAGTGAGACCCGGGAATACTCGACGTCTCGACAGAACCACAGCCCGCTTCACGTACCCGGTGCCCGTCTCGCGGGGGTGTGGTCATGCTCACACTGTAAGAAGCGGGACACGGCTGCTAGATCGGCACTAGCGCGCACATGAGCCAGATGGGCGCGACGCTAGCTGGCACCACGGCCTTGGCAACACTCCCACGAAGCCGGGGCCAGGCCGTCGGCCAGCGGAGGGACGACAAGGACAACTACCAGGATACCGTCCCATTCGCTTCGCGCCTCCCCACCACCGTAGCGGTTCGTGGGTCGTGCCCGCCAGGGTCGTCGACTTCTCCAACCAATGCTGTGCCTTCCACAGCGCCACCCACGCAAGGGCCTGAATGCTAGCTCAGCCCGCCCCTGCTCGCCCGGTGGGCGACACTGTCCGCCGCCCGCCGCCGCCAAATGCTCGTTGGACTGCGTGCGTGGCTGCGGTGCGCGCTCCCCGATGTCTGACCTGTGTCTGACTTTATGCCCTACAGCAGCTGCTTGTTGGCTTCTCCAACATGTCTGTCTCGCCTTGACGTCCCACACCGGTGAAGACGCGAAAACGAAAGAAAAAGGAAAAAAAAAGAATGGCGGGCTCAAGGGCAGCGAAACAGGGAGAGACGACCGATCGACCTGTGGAAATAGGAATGCGGATTGTTGCAGTGCGAAACGTCCTGTTCTGAACGCCCAGACGTCATGAATCCCATGGCCGTTCTGTCGTTTCCTCATGCTTCCCCATCATACCGAGTCTTGACCCTCCCTCCCCGTTCCCCTGTTCGCGCCGCGGCAGAGTTATGCGACAATGCATCTGCGTCCCGCGATATGTCCACCATCGTCAACTGCACAAGTCATGTATGTCTGACCTGCTCTGCTTGTGCTTGGGTTTTGTCGAATGGTTGGTGCGTGCGCTGCGCGCGCCCGCACTCTCAACCTAACCCATCGCAGAACATTGCAGCTTGCCGTGCCGACCTAGCACAGCAAACTCCAACGACAGCATTGGTGCACTACAGCGCTGAAAGTCTTGGGAGCGAAAACCACCATCCAGCCAGCGTTGGTCTGTGTGGCGAGTTCCACGGATCTCGCCTCAGCCCTTTTTCACCGGTCATATTCCTCAATTTCAAGTGTTTCGACTCGACCGAGTCGCTGATCTACTGCTTTCCGCATTGCTTGACTCAAAAGTACGCTCGCTGTGGGGAATAACGAAGTCATTCCTCGCTTTGGCAGCCCAGTTGTCGACAGAGGGCTCTCCAGTTCCAGTGTGACTCTGCGGGCAAGGGTACCTTTCATCACAGTGGGACCCTCGGGCCACCATCTGGATCACGGAGCATTCTGAACGGGGTGGAGAGGGGGGCAGGGGGGGGGAAGTGGAAGGTAAATCGACAAACCCTAGATGTTCGGTGTCCCCTGCCCGCTCCTCTTGTTCTCATGCCTCTGCCGTTCTGCACATCACAGCGTGTGCGGCTTGTGCTGGGTCTGCCGTGTCTCACCCTGAAGCCTGTCCTGGACATCGGGTCAGGGGGCGGGAAGACAGGCGAGAAGGGGAAACTGCGTCGAGGTGCTGGTAAGGAGGAAGCCGCGAAAGCCGTCCAGTCTAGTCTACCGATGGCACGTACAGACAAAGGGGTCCCTGGCGTGGGGAGTCTCATCTGGCCGTCGCTCCAGACGTGCTGTCCTGTTGATCTGGCTGAAAACAGAGTCGGACGTCATGCACACTTGTTCGCTCTAGATCGATAAGCGCAAAGAAGGTGAGAGCGTTCCTCGTCGCATCGTTGGAGGCACGCGGCAAATGGGCCCGCTTGGCTGAGACATTCGTGAGCAGCGATGAACGATGATTAGAACGCGTGAGTGGCACGGAATCTGGTGCCCGCCCGTCTGAACGTCTGGAAGTCGGAACGTGGTGGTTTCTCTCACCATCCCCACCACACAACACGCTTGTGTTGGATGTTTCTGCTGGTTGGCCGACGGCGCAACGCCAGAGCACCCTACTACTGCATCGAAGGCCTAAAAGGCTTGGGTGGATGCCCCCCCCCCCGTGGACCTGGGTGGTGACTGGAGGGATTGCGAGGGTCTCATTTCTCTGCCCGCAGCAGGGAGCTCGAGCCACGCCCAAATTTGGCAGGGCCGGAATAAACCTGATAAATCCGGACTTCAGCAAGGGCCAGGTGGCTGGCGGACGGCTCGCTGGCTCGCTGTCCTAGGCTCAAAGGCTTTCCAGCTGTGTCGTAGTAAACAGGGTGTTTGTCGAACAGGTATGCCTTGAACAAACAGAGTTATGAACGGGGCAGCTGTGAACAACGTGCTGGAAGCGGACAAGAGCACGATGAACGACAAGTCGGAACAATTGACGGTTGTTGTTCATGTCGAGGTTGATGTGCAGCAGCATTCTGATCATGGCTTTCCGAGTGACCATATCCCCGGGTGTGATGCCTCATGCGAACGCTGCATGTGCGCAGACGCAATGGCAGCCTGTCAATCGCGACAGATGGGACGAGGTGTCTGTACCAGTGTTGTCTGCCAGTGGACTCGGGGCCAGTGCTTCAGCGGTTCTGATGCCTGTGCTGGGTGCTGGGACAGGGCGCTGGACGACGGGCGCTGGCCGCTGGGCACTACAGTAGGTACCCTTGGGCCACAACGGAAAGAGGGCGGAAGGGCCCCCATGGCGTACCATGTCGCGAGTGTGCCAGGTCTTGGAAGCGGAAATCGCACGGCCCCACGGCGACCGTCACCCTCATCGCTCCTCCGGCCCGTCATGGTCCGGGCGTCATGGCTGGGCTATCCCAGCCATGAAAGTGCCCATCTTCGAGCCTTGCAAGCACGATATGGGGGCCAACCTTGACCTTGTACCTCTGGCGCACTGTGTCCGGTTCCACAAGTACCTCAGTTGAGACCCACTGTGACCACAGGCACTGACCATGACTGTCTTCACACGCTCGTCGCTCCTCCTTCCTCTGGCTGCAAAGGAAACATACAAGCGGCTCCACCACTGCCCAGCCGAGGCGAGGCCAGGCCGGACAAGACCAGGCAGCTCTGGTCGAAGATCGTATCTGTCTATCTACCGCTAACCTCAACCGTAACTCGACGTCGACTGTCTTCCGCATGCGGCTCTGTCACCAGCTACAATGCCTTTCTCGTGTTCTAGAAGCAAGCCAATTACCCGTCAAGACCCGTCTCCCAACATCCATTCATCACGAGTCGGCCCACGAAAGAAACGACAGGTCACATCGTCATGCCCTTACCACCAACCATGGACACAAAGGCCGAACCGGAAAGGCCAAATCGGCGCATACTCTAGCATCCGATTTCCCGCCTTCCACCTTTCCGTTTTCCATCCTCCAGGCCTCCGGGTCTGCATCGACCCAGGCAAATGGTTTCAGCGTCATCAGGCCCCCTTCCTTAAGACATTTGCCCAGCTGAAGACCGCCACCTTCACCAACGCTATGTTCCCCTTTCACACATGCGGCCCTGGGGCTGAGAATCGACCTGCCAAGCCGTTCGATCGACCCAGCACCGCAACCTCACCCGACCATCCCATTGCAACGATGAACCAACCTCTGCATCTCATTCGCCCAGGCCTAGATGCGTACACGTTAGCCTGTCCAACGCCCGCCGCCACAGTCAACTGACGGCCACGCTGTTGGCTTGCACTGCACTGCGCCCTGCTTCACTTGGGCCTCGCCTTGCAATGGCTTGCTTGGTTCTCGTCGCTGTCGGACATCAGTGGCTCCCTTATTGTGGATGGACCGGGCACACAGCTGTAGCCTCGCGCCATCACAGCGTCACGACACCAACGTCGCAGAGACCGCATATGCTGTGCGACCTTTTTTGTGCCGACATCATTTGATCTCTGCTGATGGCCTCGTCATCTTGCCCGCATGTCCACCGTTGGGCGGCATGAGCATGTCTCTTCCATCACTCTAGGTAAGGCCTCAGACCTCGTATCGATAGCGGTGACCAGGGCATCCGCAGAACCAGTTGATCGCAGGCCCCGTCCCTCGGAAGCCGAATGATCAGACGCTGGTGAGCTGAGGATGGCTGAGCAAGCAACAGCAGATGCCGTTCGAGTCCATGTCAACCCAATCATGTCTTCGCCACGGCTAGTGTCGCACGAGAAGGGCATTGCTCCATAGTGCGCCCTTGCGATAGGATGCCGGACATCTCTTTTTTTGAGCCTCACGTGCACAAGGGTTCATGGCCGCAGATCCTTGGCCTACAGAGACAACCTCACAATGAGCACATCCTGTGTCATCGGAGAGAAAGACCAGCGTCGTCCCCAGGTACAGGTATCTCTCCATCAGTCCTTGTTGCCGTTGCCCACGTCTCAAAACCATGTTCGCTACACAGTGCAGACCTCAAACAGACCGTTCCCAAACTGACGACAGGCAGTCCTGCTCTTGCTCCTCAACCTCGTCTCACCACCGGCCTACTTGGCGCTGTTTGAGCTTGTTGCTCTCTCCTTTTCCCGCCTCACTGGCAAGTACTGGCTTCTGTCTCATGATCATCCGTGTTTCTCAGGGCAACCTGCAGCATCCCTATGTGCAACGCAGATTCTTGTCACGCGTGGTGCCACCATCCTCGTTTACTGCCACTGTTTGGGACATCATATGGCGCAGTGAGGCCGCTAGCTGGCAGGTGGACGCGATGCATCTGCCCTGGGGATCAGGGCGCGCGCATACCCGCTGTCCCCACCTTGTGCTCCGTAAGATGGCGTGGGTTGACGCCGCATACTCGCCCCTGAGGGTGTGATACGCTCTCCCGACGTCTCAGTGGTTTGTGTGTTGTAGAAAATCTCACGCGTTGATGTTGTAATAATGAAAGCGGCTGCGCATCAAATCCTTATCTTATGAGAATCGGTCAAATGCCTTAATCTCTTGTCGTTCAGCATATAGATATCTCATTCGATAAATGTCCTCAACGGAAGCCTCGGTCTACCTCCTTAACTTTCTGCAAACAAGTCCATATTCCATTCTAGCACTGCAAGCGTTGTTGTTGATGCTCCTTGAATGCCTTCCTGCTTCACTCGCATGGGCCGCATACTCAATGTGGCTGGGATCTTTACAATCTGCACAATCGACGGAGCTAGGTAGCTCTTTACATGCTGTTGGGCTGTAATACTCTCTTTCTGGATTCTACCCTGGTAGAGAGACGGAACTTAAATGGATGCAGCTCATTCACTTCTTCCACCTGCCTTCGGTGAGGCTTTGGAAGATAGGTTGTCTTGCCAATTCCCTTCTTGACTGGGTTGGTCTGCAGCGCTGAACGTGTTGAAAGCGGCTAATCTGGCAGTACAGAAGCATGAGCATCGGCCAACCATAACCGTCCGGCCAACTGTTGTACCTTCGCAAACTATGTTGCATGTATATCCTCTGATGTACTCAACCCGCGGCACCATCTATCAAGTCCGGTCCAAGCATATGCTAGGTCATATATCTTCTTTACTCTACAATCACGTTGCTCAGCCTTGAGTCCCAATTTTCCCTTACACTGTCAGCAAGCCGGAGAGATGACGAGCTTGGTATCGTGTCGGCATATTTGCGCAAAGAGCTCTGCTCCTCTTGAAGCGACATTGTTGCTCCATAAATCAGTCGCGCTGATCCAGACTATGTTTGTTTTGGTCCTCCAGGGAACATACTTCGTCCAACTGGTCCAAGTGGTGCGTCAGACAGTCATACAACGACGCGTTGCCTCTGGTGGCTTCCGTCGATGAGCCGGCCCCTTCCGTGCCGAAGTCCATGCGAAGTCCACAATTGACAGTTCATAGTCGATCAGCACCGATATCGTCTCTGTGACCGGATCAGTCGGAATCTGCACCAGTTTTAACGGGTTACCTCACTCTCGCTAGTGAGATTCACGAAAGGTGGATCGGATATCTCTGCGAAGTTTTTCTTATCTGGGTCACAGGCGGGTACAGGCCAGGGGCCATCGTGTGGCAAGACCTTCAAAGTTCTGCGCATCGACTTGAATCAGTCAAATCCTTGCGAGTGGCGAGCTAGACTTTATGGTTATCCTGGTAGAAGAAGTGCCCGGCAATACAGATATAATCACGGCCAAAGGCCAAGGTTTGGCAGTCGTTGTGTTGTTAGGAGCTGCGGTCAAGGTCTTTAACACCTTGATCAAGTATCAGTACCAACACGAGGGGTCTTGTTAGTCATTCCATGATTCGAAGGGCAAAAGCAAGCCTGCTACAAGCAGTCAAGGCAGAAAGACCGAAGTAGGGGCAAAACCAGCTACTGTACATCCATCCCACTACTGCTACTCTGAAAGCAGGAAAGTGCTACCGCTACTCTGAAAGCAGGAAAGTGGGTTGGTCGGTCTGTTTGGCTTACATCTATCTAACCTATAACGTATCAATTCAACTCTCAACTGTGCTGTCATCGACAACAATGGGAAATCTTTTGTCAGAGGGATTGGGTCAAGTGCTCATCGGCACGTCAAACACTTGCTTTTAATATTTTGAGGTTTACCAAGGCGAGGACTGTTTTCACTTTTATTAATTATACCGAGGAAAGACTTCAACTAGTAATAGTTGTGACTGCGTTACAGGTGACAGCTCTTAGGTACGACCCAAGCCTCTGTGGTTTTCTGTGCTCGTGTTCCCTACCTGAAGAAAAGTCCGACTTTTCTCAATTCTTCTTGATGACCTATATCTAACATCTAAGATCTATTTTCAGTCGCAGCCAAAAGTAATCGTAACTACATAAAAGGAGCCGAGAGACCTTACAGTATTCAAACGCAACAGAGCCCTACTTGCCCGAGGTTGTATTTGACCTTGGGGGTAACCCCTTCTTGATGCCATTCCTGACACGCAGGTAGTACTCCATGATGAAGTTTGTAGATATCTGAGAGAAGATTATGGCCATGAAGACTATGGCCATACGATGGCGAAGAAAGCGCACGTTATACGTAGTCAGGACAGTCTATCGAATTTAGATCATGAGGGGAATGTCAGACTACCCTTATCAGCAGTGACCTCGAAACTGAGCGCGTGCATAGGGCCTTACTGTTTCCCCAGTTTCAAGTGAACGGTGAAATCGCTACATAACTTATCAAATGTACTCACTTTGATTATCTTCGTTAGTAATAGGTTACGTTATCACGGTCAAGAACCAGCTGCCTGAACTCTAAAGCTGAACCTCCAGCGCCTATGGGCATGCCCACTTCGGGCCCCGTTAGTCTTACATGAAGGATGGAGCAAGTCTTGTACAAGAATTTAATTGTACTATACCTGGATCCTCGAAGCGATACTTGGATAGTCATTGTAATTTATGTACAGAGATAACTGGTAAATTATTTTCGAAAGCCCGAAGTGGGGTCAATGAGGCCAAAATGGCAACGGTCAGTGTTGAAGAGGTCATCTACACTTGGAAACCATGGTTGGAGTCAGTTGACACTGTCGGGGGCTGGAGGACTATGTGGAGGTTCGGATCTTGAAGCCGGCAGGAGAATGTGAGGGAACCATCGAGGTCACAGCGTGTATTGATCAGAGAGTTTATTGATCAATCTTTTCACTCGGCGAATTCGGCCAATCCCCACTCTCATCAGTCCCAGTTTCCAGCTACTGTCTCGGTTGAATTTTGCGATCTTATGCCAACGGCTTAGAATATTGGGAGAAACCCACCGGCATCAATATCGTACAGGTATGACGCAAAACGCCATAGGTCGGACTCAGTTCCAATCGTCACCGAATGCTTAACTTGTGGATAACTTGCCACGGTCACATCACGTAGTCCATCGAGACGCAGGTAGCCTCTTTTGGAGGCTGCTGCAGCATGTAGTCCTCTCGTCCGCGCGCATTTCATCAAGTCCAAGCCAGACATGCCATGCCGCTGTGTCAGAGTAAAAGCCCGTGAAGGCATTGGGCACCGTTAGGGCAAAACATGACTCATCCAGGTCACACACTGCAGCACGAAGGAAGACATCCTCGTGAAAGCACTGGCGTCTGTGGTATGGTCAATAACCAGGTCGAGGTCGTAACCGGGCGTCATCCTGTCGTAGGTAACTCGGGAAGTTCCGATGGCCCTGCAATGCAGTCTTACAGCATCAATGTGAAGTTGGAGGTCACTCCGGGAACTGAGCAGGGCTCTGGTCAAATTTGGCTTTGATGCAAGGCCTGGCTTACGTACCCTCAGTGCCGCTTCTCATCATGCAATGCCCTCAGAGGCGTGCCTCAGTGTCTCGGTTGCTTCACTCCGTTGTTGCTTTTGATGTGTCGTTCAATGACAAGCGAAAACGTGGCGGTCAATCTCGCCTCTGTGCTTGGGTATGACCTCATCATGATTGGGGGTTCGCTGAAGAGCCAGGATCCCTGGGCAAAGGTCCGTGTCAGGCCGCGACATGAGTGAGGTCTGCCCACTGATGGACGGATGGGCTTGTCCGATGACTCGCCGATTGGGTGGAGATATTCAATTATTCGACCTGGACCGCGATGCTGTGATGTCCATCACGAATGGCCATTTCCAAGTCACATCATCAGAAGGCCGCCCTGGGGGACAGGCCGACTGTTGGTAGCAGATTGATTGGAGTCGCCGCTTTTCTCTGGCCGTCCAAACGACGCGGCCCGGCACTTCTGTTCCTTCGACCCCACATGAAACGCAGCTGACAGGATGCAGCGTCGATCACTGGCAGGGATCTGGCCGATGGGCGTCACTGACTTGGGCATGGCGAACTGCCACTCATGTGATGAGGCTTCTTCAGCCTCTTGAAATCCCAGGTTAGTCTGAGCCAAGACACTCGGCCCCGTTGGTGATGATGATGGTGGTGAAGGGGCAAGGAGGGGGGATGCTGACCAAGGTGATTGCGCGGAACAGAGAGGCCTCAATTTGCACATCTCATCTTGCTTGACTTGCGAAATGATGGGTCATAAACGGCAGGAGGCAAAATGGCAAGACGGTATGATACTTGCAGTGCGTGAGTCGAGAAGTGCCTGCCAGCTTCCGATATGCAAAGCAATCACACGCAATCACACCTCAGGCACCGTAGAAACCTGTGGACAAGAGATCACCATCAATATCTCGATGCTCATGTGATACCAATGGCCTTTGATCCTGCCGTTCCCAGGTGCCGCAACTGCCGGCCTGATGTCTGTGAGCCGCAGCTTCCCGTTCGCAGGGCGTGTCGTTGCAGTGAACAGAGTCTTGGCACTCATCATCGTGTCTGCAGTGACAAGAGTCAAACGAATCAAAATGCTCTTCACCTCGTCGATGCCTCCTTGGTCAGGCAGGTGCACATGAGGCTTAGCCTACGTAACAACCAGAGGATGGAGCAGGCAAGACGACTCCCTCGGACCTCCGGCTCCTGCCCTTCCCTTGATATAAGGCGACCTCGCTGAGCTTTCTTCTACTGAGCTTTTGCCCTTCCTCTTCTCAGCACCAACATTACGCGACATACGTTCTACTGCAGCAGACAGAGTATCACCAAATATCAGACGTTCGGAGCATTCCTCGACCACAATCACTCGTACGCCCCAGACTACACAATACCAAAGCCATGGGTGTGATCCTGGAGTCGCGCAACGACGCGCTCGACTACAACAACGCCTTCACTGGCCAAGACCACCAGTCTGAGGGTGGCTCTAGCTGGCTGTTTGCCGTTACGGCCGTCTTCTTTGTATCCTTTGTATGTTGACCTAGTCCTGGCTCCACCTTGCTTAAACTAACCGCGTTAGCTTGCTGTCGCTGCTCTGTCCTTCAAGCCTCGCAATGGAGAGAGGATCTTCCACTATCTGTTCACCATTGCTCTTCTCACTGGCACGATCGCCTACTTCTCCATGGCTTCCGGCCTTGCCTACCGACTCATCTCACAGGCCAACTCGGACAACAATGACATTCGCCAAATTTACTGGGGCAAGTACGCCTTCTGGGCAGTAGCATTCCCCGTTGTCATTACGGCGCTAGACCTCCTGTCCGGTGTCTCCTGGGCCACTATTGTTTACCACGTGGCACTGTCCTGGATCTGGGTCGCCAGCTATCTCTTCTCCGCCTTCACCGACACGCACTACAAATGGGGCTTCTTCGTCTTCGGCAGCCTGGCCTGGCTCCTGCTATCTCTTAGCACCCTCACCAGTGGTCGCCGCGGTGCGTCCCGTCTCGGTGTCAGCGGTCACTACTTTGCTCTCGCCGGTTTCGTCAACTTTCTCTGGTTCCTCTACGTTCTCGCCTTCGCTCTTACGGATGCGGGATACCAGATCCGCGTCCCCGGTACACATATCTGGTTCGGTATCCTCGATCTGCTACTGGTGCCTGTCCTTGCATTTGCCTTCGTCTTCCTGAGCGGTCGTTGGGACTATGGACGTCTGAACCTGCACTTCACTCAGTTCGGCCGCGTCCCGCAGCACCCTGGTACCTTCCCCGAGAAGGTAGCTCCTGGTGTCGGCGCCACTACTACCGGCCCTGCCGGCACTACCGCTGGCGTCGGCTCTGGCGTTGGTCACCACGGCGCTGGACACGCCGGCGTTGGTAGTGATCCCGCCTACACTGGTACTCACGGTACCAACGCGGCCCCTGTTCAGCAGGCTGTCTAAGTAACGTCTGTCTGGGCAGTAGCATACATCAATGTATCAACATCACGCACACGATAACGGTCATGGCTTTCACAATCGAGCTTTCAAGATCCGGTGTCCACTAATAAACTTCGGTCTTCATGAAAGAGTTGGATGAAGTACGTGAGGCTGTGTTCTCAATTGCTCAGTAATAATAGGCTACGCTTAATGAATAATTATACGACGAAATTGGGCTATGACTGCCATTAACATACATGTCTTGATATCTATATTTAAATGTTTCCGCTCGATCGAGAGACAGTTTCCTCTCTGAATGTAACATGTCCCCGACGACTGATGTACATGCCTACATTCACACAAAATTTGATACACGCCAAAGCTAGTCGCAGTTTTAATGAGTCGACTCGCTTGAATGGATTTGTACTTGATACCATATACCCTATCAATAAGTTCCATCAGACCGATTCACGCGCCCAACGCCATTGTATGCAAACCCTGCCCAGTCCCGGAGACACATGGTCCCCTCCACCCTTGACGCGGAATTCCACCATCCTGACGCCGCACAAAGCAGACGCCGCCCCGGCAGCTCCCTAGAAGCTGAGCTGCTTCATCTGCCACACGGCGACCTTGGCGCGCTCGCGGACGTCGAGCTCCGGATCCCTTTCGAGCAGCGTCTCCAGTTTGCCCAGCATGCCGAGCTTGCGCAGCTCGTGGCGCGCAGCGCGCTGGGGCGCGAGTCCGTCTCGTCGTCCTGCCAGGTGAGGTTGCTGACGAGGTGGCAGAGCGCAACGCGGACCTCCTTGTCCTTGGATCCAAAATGGGCAGCAAGTAGCTTGAGGAGGTCAGTCTGGGCGATGACGAGCTGGCGGTGGCGCGGGGTGCTGGCGGCCATGTGCACGAGGATGAAGACAACGGCCTCGACAATCTTGGGCTGCGGGTAGAGGACGCGAGCGGCTTCGTTGGTGGTGACTGGCGAGCCGTTGCGGCGATGGGCCGCTGGGTGAAGAACCTTGGCCTGCAGCTTTTTGGCGAGTATGTCGAAGAAGCGATCCTGGCCGAGTTCGGTGAACAAGTGCTCAATCATGTCGGTGGATTCGGTGGCCGGATCCGATGAGGCAGGGGCTGCGGTGGCGCCGATGAGATTTCGGATGAAGTCGAGGCCTTGCTCCTGGATGGCAAGATCGTCGTTCCGTGCACGGCGCTGAGGGTTCAGCTCGGCGTCGCGGAGTATTGCTTTCTTGGTTTCAGCATGGACGGCCCAGGCGGCTGGTCGGCCGTGTGTGTCACGAGGAAGCCCCGTGGTGCCGTAGATAGACTTGGAGGGACCATCGTGGCGGTCCATCTCTACATCTCCGTCAAGGTCGTCGCCACTGTCGACCTCACCCTGCGTGTCGGTCTTGGCGCGGGCGGACCACAGGGCGTCGTCTTCCGTGTCATCGCAGATAAGGCGGACAAGCCATCCTGGCTCGAGCTGCTCAAGACATACCTTCTTGACCTCGGGGCCGGCCGCATGAACAAAGTGCTTCAGTGCCCACAAAGCATTGAGTCGTAATGCCGCTGTCTGCGAATGCGCATGCTCACAAAGGATCTTCATCACGCCCCTTTCTGCAAGCATCTAAGTATGTGTCAGTAGGTACTCATGTGAGCGCGTCGTACTGGAAAAGCTCACCTCACGCATGGGGCTGACCTCAGTGACCAAATTGCACATGGCTGCTGTAGCTGCAATCTGGACATCGACGTCGGGGTGTTTCAGATAACGGAATATCGGTAACGATACGCCATGATCCACAAGTGAGGTCCGCAAGATGCTGACAGAACGCGAGTGCATGCGAACAGCGTGACAGGCGGCAATGATGACGCCCAACGTGTTGCTCCCATATCCAGAGGTTGTAGTGTCCGGGACGGGCCCGTCGGCTTCATCGGGCTTGACACGGTCCCGGGGGTTGGAAGGCTTGACGGGCGCTGTGGAGAGAGATTGGACGATCAAGGGAATGATGTCTGCGTCAACGAATGCTTTGCGATACTCGTCTCTACCCGCCGCCAGAGCGCCTATGGCCTTGAGAACGGTCTCGCGCATCCTGATACGGTGTGCTAGCAGCGGAGGCTGGCCTTCGGCGCCGAGCCGGCATGAAGGTGAGCTGCTCTCTACGTCCATACCTGTATCGGGGTTTGGAGACCATGGCCGCGCGAACGCCGTGGGCGGCACCGCTTCGTAGGCATCCTTCATCAACCGGCTCAGAATCTTGACTGCGCCACAATCAAATGCCGCCTTTTGGAGTTGCTCACTGTCTGTAATGAGACGAGAGAGGACAGCTGGAGCTCGTTCGCGGATGGCCCATGACAGCGGGGCGGATGCATCGACCAGCTGGGATGTGCTGCAGGCCAGGTCGATGGCCAAGCTTGCCCGTTCATAGTGATGGAGCATCTCGCACAGGAGAGGCACGACGAGTAGACCGATGCTTGGCTCTCTGAAGGACCGCTTTCCAAGTCCTGACCTCACCAGACATGTCAGTAGACTGGTTGCCATTAGCCGCTCTAGGTCGCTTTGATTTCTGGATAAGGCGATGAGCCATGGAATGAGAGGGCTTTCGAGGTCTTCCGAATCGGACGAAGGACCATGACGAGAGCTGTTGGTTATAGGCAAGCCATCACTGAATTTGCTCGACGCGAACCGAGAAAATGGCACGGCGCCCTCCCTAGACTCAGGCGAACCAAGAGGAGGAAAAGTCCCCTGTGGGCTCCCTCGCTGCTGATGGTGTGGAACTGGTGGGAGCAGAGTATCCATAGCACCAATTTGCTTCAAGTCGCTAGCTTGGAGAGTGAGCCAGGGACGAGCTGTAAGTGGTGATGGTGAAAATTGAAGATTGGGAAAGACAGCAAGAACGGGCGGCGAGCACAGCAACCTGCACGCCCTATATCGCGAATCCGAGACGATAGTCGTCAATGCTTCAAGAGTGGATGCAAGACTAGATCCAGAGGGCGCCGGTTGGGGAATATATTCGGCTCTCCCATCCAACGATTCTGCTCCTGGTATCACGTAACCATGAGCTACAGCGAAGCTGGCCAGCTCTTTGGCGAGCAGGTCCAGAACAGGCGAATCAGCCAGTGCTAGAGCGTGCTGTTCATCCTGGCAAAGGCGGCTGATCAAGGTGGTCACCAATGACACCGGCTGCTGTTTGACATTTAACCTCCATTGACCCGCCTGTGCCAGAATATTTGCCAGTGTTTCAATGCTTTCCGGAGCAAATATGGCGTTTGCCAGTGTACACAGCTCTGCAGGCGTAGAAACGCAAAGCGAGGCAGCTTCAGTCATGTTCACCAAGGCTCTCAGTGCTGTCGCAACCACCAGCGGCGGGTTGGTGTTGGGGCATGTGTTGGCCAGCAGGGCGGGCAGGGCGTCGGCAGCAAGAAGGGGTTCGATGTATGATGGGCCGCCTGCTAACTGTCAGCAAGCTAACTTCGTCTTCTCGTCCAAGTCAATGCCCATACCATTGGCAAAGCTGGAGAGCACTTGTAATGCCTGTAGCCTTACGTTCTCCTCCTCTTCTAATGCCAACGAGCTGGCGGGAGGTTGTGGACGCGCGCCATTGGCCTTGTTTGGCAGTCTGCTGGACTGTAGTATACTGACGATCGGGTCAAGGGCGCCGAGCGCCACCCATGTTTCCTTCTTCCGAGTATGGCCTACGATGTCGTTTTTCAGTGAACGGAGCGCGTTCGTCTGCTCGGCGTAGGATCTTGCATTGTGGATGTAGGCGAGAAGAGGGGGATCCGAGTCGCGTGCCATGGCAGGCCCTTGGTCCGTTGATTGCTGTAGAGACGTCCTTTACGTTGACAGACGCGTCACACTACCTGCATATAGTATCTTCAAACTGTGGTGTTGTCGTGCTGTCGACTAGTAAGTGTCGGGAATGGGTTTTGGGCTGCTTCGCAAAACAGCTGAAACCAAGCTGTATAATGCTGGTGCTCGATGTTTTACAAATGTCGCTGCTACGTCGTGCCAGATCAGGGATTGTGGAAAAATATGTGCGAGTTGTCGCGTTCGATATAGTCGCTCGATGTGATGGAAGAAAAGTCGATGGTGGCGGTCGCACCTGGTTGGGTACGTTGAGTTGTATCTCAGTGACGCAAGGTCGATGGGTGCAGTCGCAACTCAAACTGACTTTAATCCTGGACCACCCCCACCGGAACTGAACGGCTGCGGCCCACTCCATGTTGCCCCCAAGAACCCCAGGTTTCGTGCTAATAACTCTGGGATTACACAACCCTCCCTACCGACGTCTTCAACGTAGCGATGACAATACCCTCCTTGGCCTGAACGCGCAAGAAAATCCATTCAAGTCTTGAAGGGAGCAATCGGAGATTTTAAGAAAGCTGTACGAATTGAACCCTGTTACATACTGAACACGAGAGCCCTAATGAGGCATCATATCGGACAACACACAGGATGCCTATACTTCAGAGGAACTCTTCGCGAACAGTAGTGCCTGAAAAAAAAACTTCCATACGTTACACAATGTTACGGTAAACCGAATATAATCATGAGCCTAGCAAGTGATGCCTTTGACCGAATATCCATTAGAAGGTCGGTGTCTTGACCTATACAATTACACAACAAACACCGACATGAGAACGTCCCGGGTAGCTCAATTGGTTAGAGCTTTGGACTTTTAAGCATTAGCATAACAATCCAAGGGCTGTGGGTTCGAGTCCCACCTCGGGAGTCCTTTTTGCTCGAGCCGACTGACGAGAGACTGGGTTTGTTCCCTTTCGCTTTCACCCTTTTTGACCATGATTTGTTTGCTTCCACCCAGACATCGTGTAAGGGGTCCGCTATGCACACCGTGGTAGGCATGTTTACTGCCCCTCCAGCCTTGATTTGCAGCCAGTTTTTATTTTCTTACGTGGGGTGCGATGGCTTGCCGGAATAGCCGCATCGTCATTGTCAAGAGTGGGTGAGCGAGTCGGCGCCTCCGATACCTGTAGCGTGCCCAGTAGCAGCAGGGTTTCCAAGTGTCACTGATTGAACGTTAGGCAGAACTGGTGTCGGTTCCGGTTCCTCCCACAACTTGGCAATCTATCTGTATGTCTAGCCCAACGAGACAATGTGTCGAGCAAGGGACGAAGATTGGCGGCCCGTCTCAAATGCACATTGAAATGGCCGCCGACCATTCCAAAGGAAATCCGAGATCTCGAGATGTCAACTTGGGGTACATAATCCTAGCCTGCTTGTCGCTCAGTCGGTTCTAGCGTGCTGTCCCTGTTCGTCCAGTACCATCGCCGCATTGTGCCACGAGCCTGGCCTGTCTGGCAGGTCATCCGCCATGCCAAATTTCCGTGGTGCGTGCCGTGTGGGTTGACACCATCAAACCATGTGGAGTGGGGCGAATGGGGTGGCGGCAGACCACCCCAGGCCCGCCGCGACCGCAAGTCAGTGGAGGGGCAGGCACGCAAGGACGCTGAAAGTTCGCAAATCCGACCTGGATCCCGCCCAGTGGGAATCTGGCACCCGCCGATCGATGCTCTTCGGTCTTGCCCTGCACTGCTTTGCTCGTTTCCATCCGGGGCACTGTCCGATGCAAGCACCTCTAGTTCATGCCCCTCACCTCCAGACTTTTCGCTTCTTTTCGATCTGAACAAGGCGCCTCTCGTCGACGGGAGCACCCCACGATGAACCGGCGAACATGTTGACAACATCTCCAAGGATTCACAGCTCCGCCAATGCCTCACCTAGCAGTTTCCACTATGCTCCCACCCGCTCCTTGCCTCAGTCTCCCTCCTCCCGGCTATCGGCCTCCCTGACGCGACGACATTCTCGATCCCATTCATCAACAGAGTCTTTGTCCTCCACTTCGCCCACGCAACAGCAACAGCAACAACAGCAGTTACCGAAACATAGCCAGACACAGCCGCAGGCACAATCCCCTCACTCGCAGCCCAGGCGGTATGTTGCGGTCGACGCAGGACGCAATACTCTCCGATGGAAGTCTCCTCAGTCATTGCCGTCCAGGCACGGGCGACGACACAACTCCGCCCGTCAACACACCCATACCTTCCTCGCAGACCTCTGCGACTCAGCAGCCCGTACCGACAGTAGCCTTAACATCGGCAGCACGGACCCAACAGCCCATACTCAACGAGCCCGCATCACAGACGACTGCACTGCGGCAAGCCAGCGACAATACGCTGTCTCCAGGAAAGCGTCGCAAGTCGCAAGACCATGGCGCTCACGCGCAGACCGATCTTTCCATCATCGCTGACGCCGAGGCCGCCAACGCACCTAAGAGGCAGAGGCCGGCACCGGCGCCCCAGAAAGTCCTGCCTCTACGATACGAACTCGGCACGACCGAAGACATGGTGGTTCTGATCGCCCACATGCTCTCCGAGCTGATCGAGACCAATGATGCACTTGCTCTACAGTCTGGGAATCTGACTAGGTTTCATTCCAGGTAAGTCGACCTATGCGCGATTACTTTGATTCCGAGTTGCGCACTCACACCTGTTGGCGCACAGAACCGCGCCGAGCATATCCGTCCTTGAATACCTTAACCGGCTAGCCAAGCATGCGACATTGACGCCGCCGCTCCTACTGTCCATGGTCTACTACATTGATCGCCTCTGCGCCCTCTACCCCGAATTCACCATCAACACTCTAACGGTGCACCGCTTCCTCATCACTGCTGCTACCGTGGCCGCCAAAGGTCTGTCCGACTCGTTCTGGAATAACACTACATATGCGCGCGTGGGCGGTGTCAAGGTCGCCGAGCTCAAGCTCCTCGAGCTCGAGTTTCTATACCGCGTCGACTGGAAGATCGTACCGAACCCGGAGGTACTGGTGGCGTATTATCGCGGCCTCGTCGAGCGATGTCCAGGTTACGCTCTTGAAGGAGACGACCAAGTCGGTGCAAACACTGATGACGGTCCAAGTAAGGAAGGGGACGACTCTAGTGACATCTCGGACGATACCGACGAGGAGGAGAATAACGGGTCGCCGGGGGAGGATACGCCGGCAGACGGACCTCCTCAGCGCAATAATGCATGATCAGCCTTCACGCTCTACTTTCCATAAATGTTTCTTTTTTTGTCTTCCGCGCGCTGGCTTCGCTCAGCGCGCATGGGGGCGTACATAGTAGGGGCATTGGGGCATCATTGCTTTTGGTTGAGGTTTTCAAGCAACGTCGGCGTTTGGGGATGCCATACTGTCAGCATGAATTTATCTTTGTACGACGAGAGCATGCAAGGCACCCGACCTGTAGGCTGGCCAATCTGCTGTGATTCCGTATGTCTGACTGTCGCATACAATAGGTCTTCGTCCACAATCATTGCTAAGTTGTTTCTTGGGGTTAGCGCACTCGTTCCATGCCTTCAGATAATTGACACAGCGGGAGCGAGAGCACAAATGCCGTCAGAGGTGGTCCTGGTCCTCATGTCTGGCATATTTGATGTCACGAAAAGGGGACTTTCAGCATGCCATTCATGTTTGGGCAGGTGCGTAGTGGCGGCACCTGCCTTGCCTTGTCTTGCCTAGGTATCCTCCTTCCACAGCTTCTGCAGATCAAACCCAACAAAAGCCATTTTCTGTGACTCTGTTGTATGTACACATGTATGCTCACAACTTTTATCAAGGTACACCCTTCGTCAAGCAAGCTGGCTCGGCGGATCAGACCCTGAACCCCACGTCACTACCTTGGCCCGAGAGACAAGGTCGTAGCAAGGAAATTACCAAGGATGCCGCCGAGGAAGAAAGCAACCGCTACGGGTCAGTTGTGATTCGACGCTCGTCCGTACGATGAGTCGATCCTGATTGAGCCAGCAGCCAAAAGGGGTGCCCACTTGGAAACACTACCTGATAACAATCGAGCTCGCACCTTGGCACGGGCAACGCTTACAGATGTATCAAAGGGAACGATTGATTCACAGGCGTACACGCTCACGAAACCCCACGATATTGACGAAGAGCTTCTCGCGGATGAGAAAAGTCGTCCAACAAGAGGGTACAAAGCTGTAGCTAGGTCCTGGCGCGAGGATCATGATGGCCCTTCTAGCTCAAAGTCAGTCAACCACGTGTCCGCACGAGGAGGTATGCGATTGATCACATCTTTAGCCCCCAACTATCTCCGGGCTTTCAGGAGAAAGGATCCTGGTCTGCCGATGTGCAACAGTGCACAACGACCATCTTCGAGGAGACACAGGAGGCCGTTGGCAAGCGGAAACAGCGGAGGTGGGCACCTTCGCACACATTATTGCCGCTCTATATCTGCTGATACATGGTAGCACGGAACAAGAGGGAAAGGTTCTGGCTCTGCTGAGCCAGACCTATCCATCTTCAAAACCCCACCAGTCTTCAGTCGGAGATGGGAGGGCGAAGCCGGAGCTCTACACCATCGGCTCTCGGGTTATGCAACGATGTCATCAACTTCTGGAGCTCTACCGTGAGTTCAACACGCAACTAGCGGATGACAGTAACAATGTAGACGACCCCGAATGGCTGCACGATGCCGAGCGCATGTCAGAAATGCTCGAACGGGGTAATCAGTTTGGCAAAGAATTGGTGGACACAATGGTGCAGCCTGTAAAGCAGCCACGCTTGCCAATGATAGACGCCGAAAACGCCAAAGACACAGATTTGATGGCAATCGAGATGTTCGATGGCGCGGAGATGCTGTTGGACGACACTTGGGGACGCACTGTCAGGATCCATCTGGATGCATTTGAGACTCTTCTTGGTAAAGAGGCCGATCATTTATGAGCAGGACGCGCACAGCTCCAGGTGTGAAAAAGGAACTTCCATAAATTGAATGGGTCGTAAAGATGAATAACAAATAGTCTGCTCCCTTCATGTAATTTGCGACCTGTTTGATGACCCGGTCGAGGTTAGAGCTCACTGCAAAGAGTGTAAGTCAGGGTTGGGGTATTGCCAAGTCCTTTCGGTGAAACCCTTGGTGCCCCTCCTCTTGACCGAGGGCCGACCCACTCTATTTTCTCGCCCGTATTCCACAGGCTCGGGGCAAGTTCTGACTCGCTAGGCCTAATGGGAACTAGTGTGTCGCTTATCCCACAAACCGCCTCAATTCGATTTTCCTCACCTTACCTGTGTGCGAACTTTCTCTCCCGGTCCCTCCTGTCCAAATTTTCGACGACCATCACGACAACACCCTCTCCGCGGCCGGATTTGACGTGAAAAGCTGGTTTGTTCAGTCCTTCAAGCACCCTTTGTGGTATTCGCCTGCCACTCCGAAACTCGCGGCTGACCTTTGTACTCGAATAGCCAAAATGGGTGCCCTTAAGTACGTCGAGGAGCTTCAGAAGAAGAAGCAGAGCGATGTTATGCTCTTCCTTCTCCGCGTTCGCTGCTGGGAGGTACGATGAAACCCGAATACTCTACAAGGCTGTGGGCGGGAACAATCTTCTAGCTGGTCTGTCGTCGAGAGAAATATCTTCTCTCCATCGGCGGACCAGGAATTTTGGGCGTTCCCGTCTTTGCTATACACTCGTTGAACATTTGCTGAGAGTGCATCAATATAGCTCCGTCAACTGAACGTTATTCACCGCGCCTCGCGCCCCTCGCGCCCCGACAAGGCCCGCCGCCTCGGATACAAGGCCAAGCAGGGCTATGTCATCTACCGCGTCCGCGTCCGCCGTGGTGGTCGCAAGAAGCCCGCCAAGAAGGGTGCCACCTTCGGTACGCTACCTCAGATGTTAGGAGATATTGGGATGGCAGATGGCTAATACATAATGCAGGCAAGCCCACCAACCAGGGTATCAACCAGCTGAAGTACCAGCGCTCGCTCAAGTCGACCGCTGAGTCCGTGTCGGCCGGCCGCTGCGCCAACTTGCGCGTCCTCAACTCCTACTGGATTAACCAGGACTCGACCTACAAGTACTACGAGGTCATCCTCGTTGACCCCCAGCACAAGGCCATCCGTATCGACCCCCGCATCAACTGGATCGTCGCCCCCGTCCACAAGCACCGCGAGGAGCGTGGCCTCACCGCCACCGGCAAGAAGTCCCGTGGTCTCAACAAGGGCCACCGCTACAACAAGACCAAGGCTGGCCGCAGAAAGACTTGGCTCCGCCACAACACCCTCTCCCTGTGGCGCTACCGGTAAGCTCGCAGCCGCGGCTGCTAGCGAAAAGGTTGTTTCCGGTGATGGAAAAGGCTGTGTGCCGGTTCATGAGGATGGCCATGGTGTTTACCGCGCCTGGATGATGGTACTACGACATTGGCTCCTGCTTCTGGCCCTTGATATCATGCGATGGAGTGGCCCGGCTAGGCCAGGAATTCAGATACTCGGAAAATGAGATCCCATTCTGAGGCGTTTATTGGCTTCGGTTGTTTTAAATCTGTCGTGATGTTGGTGACCGTGATGGTGGGCCCGCATGTTTATTTGGTCAAGGCTAAGTCTACTCAAATGACG
Organism: Verticillium alfalfae VaMs.102; assembly: GCF_000150825.1. NCBI lineage: Eukaryota > Fungi > Ascomycota > Sordariomycetes > Glomerellales > Plectosphaerellaceae > Verticillium > Verticillium alfalfae. The sequence continues at coordinate 565,313 of NW_003315030.1, forward strand.
TTGACTGCGTTGAAGAAAAAACAGCTCGCCGTCGAGGCGCTACTCCCACAATCCATGGCTGAGTAGATGCGTCAAAATAGTTGCAGCGTATTCCAACAATAGCAGTGTACCACGGCTACTGAGCCACACGGAGCCGATAACAGATCCATTTATAAATTTGCAAGGCTCGAGCCCCTTGAAATCTCAAGTGCCGCCTCGAAGCGCCAGCTGTTTAGCGCCCTGAGAAGAGGATCTCATGATCTCGTCAAGAATATTTCACAGCAAAATGAGCAGTGTTTATGCATGACCATGCTCCAGGACAAGTGCCCGTATGTCATTAAATCTTCGACCCGCCATCTGATCCTGATTTTTGGTCAAGCGTCATTCTTCGGTCATCTGTCCCAGGTTGTCGCACATGTTGAGGCCAGAACAGACAAGGGTGGCAAGCCTCTGCACCATTGCTGAGCTGCACTTCGGTTCCCGATGCGTGTCATTCTTTGGCACACCTCTCATTAAATTCCGAGGCCTTATGGTGGACGTGAATTATCGCCTGCCATGCTTCCATCATCAGAAGGTCGGAAATATCTACTGCATGATGTGGTTGAGGTCGGGTTTTTGGCCGGCGGTTGCGGTCGTTGGGCTAAAGCCGGACCTGAAACGAGATACATGGGGCTGACATCCAATCACAACCGCGCAACCGCTCAATGTGAGTCTTCTTTCGACTTCGTCCCACGTATCCCTTGTCGATCCATTTTGCCCAGGGCTTCAATCTGTCGAAGACGGGCCAGGTACCGATAACTCGATTGGTTGACAGCTCTGCGTGCTCTTCTCAGCTTCTCGTGGCTTTTGACCATACCTTGCTGCCTTTGAGCATGGGAATAACTTGCCGTCGAGTCGAGATCGGTTCCTCTGCCTCACAGCACGCGCCGACATCGACCCTGCCCGGACTCCGAATGCCTGGGAGTGACTCAAGAAGAAGCATTGAACTTGCGAGCTGCCGCTCAAGCGGCCTCTAGAACGCACCGGACAGGGAGTGCAGCGAGCTTGACCCGGACGAGACCCCTGAGGCTTCTGGCGACAATTGTTTCGCGCCGCCGAATTGATTGGACGTGACGCGCTGAAAACTACTTGTTCTTCTACCTAGATGTCTCGATTGCAGAGCCTGGTCCCGAATGAAACTGCGTCCTGTACAATAGGCATGAACGCTATTAAAGGCAGCGACTCCCTTTGTCTCCTCTTGTGCCTACCATCACGAAAATTCCTTCCAACTGCCTTGCAAAGAGAGGTTTTTGGTTTATTCACGACCTGAACAATGCACTGATCTACGACAATCTTTCCTTCGACCTCTATTTCCTTATTGTACAGCTGACCCATAACCTTCTTTGAGATTACCATTGGACTGGCTTCCAATCCTCTCTCTACTCTGAATTTCCATAACCTTCACCCTGGCTTCCAAAACGTTCACTATCATTTCAATTACCATCGATCAACCAAGGGCTGCAGTACAGAAAATCATACCGAAGCATATCATCGCCCTCCAAACCATCTCTTAGGTGACTCGTCTGCAATATCGTAAGGTACCTTGACTCCAGCGCTGCATGGCCCGACTGACATGCCGAAGACCGCTACATCCTACCAGACCTTCTAAGATGTTTAATCTTTCCGAGAACTCCCGTCTGCGTGGCTCAGGCCACCTGATTCTCAATGTCTTCCGCGCCTTCAACATTATAGGTCTGCTCGCCGTTGCTGTCGCGAGTTGGGTCCTCATTGTCATGTCTGGTCTGACGGGCAATTTCTTCTTCTTCGAGGCTATCTCCCATGCCTTCACCTCTGCCACCGCAGCTCTCCTAATCTGCTCGGAGCTGAACCTCTTCAAGCGTTACTTTGCCACACGCTGGCCCATTCTCTCCCCCTACCACGGTCTGACCTGGCTCGGCATTGCCATGGTGGTGATGGGGTGCCACATTCTGGGGAACCTCAACCGTCGTTCTGTCACCTCTAAGAACATGGGCCCCCATCTCTGGCGCCTCGTTCTTGCGGCCGGCATTCTCTCCATTACTTTCGGCTTCTTTAACATTGTCTCTTCTCTTGTCTTCCGCGACTCGGACAACGGCATCACCGCCCGCAACATCCGCAGCGACGGCGCCATCGCGACCTCGTCCACAAAAAACTCCTTCACCGACGCCTATTCTACGCGGTCCAACTCAGTTCGCAACGAAAAGTCCTTCCGTCGGCTCACGCAGAAGATCGCTCCATGGGCTGCCAGCGGCAAGCTCAAGATCAGCAAGCCCATCCGCGTCGCGGATGATGACGTCGAGGCGAAGGGTCACGACGACCAGCATAGCAACCCCTATTCTGAGGACAGGTCGAGCCCCATCATGCCCGACGTTGCACGTCCGCCGACAGCGCTTCATCCCATCAACACTCGCTTCACGAGTTACAGCGAGGCGAGCCACATGAACCGCTTCTAGACGAATGGCCGGGGGAGAAAAAGTGGATGGAGGCTGGTGAGACGGCGTTCAGGACATTAGCTTTCTTTGATAGCGTTATACTTTTTTACAGAATACCCAGATGGCATGGGGTGTGCTTAATTCCGCTGCTCTTGAGAATAGTAACGGCGCCGCAAATCAACTTGATTTAGAATTCAGTCATTCTCTTTTGGTTTGTGCGCTGAGCTTGAGGGTGACCAGTCTCGATGGGTGTCCTACCAAGCCTTTGCAGTTCCCATGGCCAAGTGGTGTGCGGTGTTGAAAGAAAGTGGTGTTCTAGTGTTGAAGCTCTGACACTCGAAGGCGTACAAGCTCAGATACAGGGTGGCAGCTTGTCAAGCGCTGCATAGCGAAGGCCTATATTTCGCCAGATGTGATGAGTATAGAAGCACGGTGCTTAGATTTTAGCAAGAAATATACACACTGTATGCACCATGTCTATGGCCGCTCACGTGATGTGCGTAGGCAAAGCAAGTCGACAACAGGGCGGATCAAGTTAGCGTCACCTGCTCCGTCTGTGTCTGCGAATGACTGATCAGGTAGCTGTCGCCAGGTACTCTAACTTCTTGCGACGTCTGCCTCCACTTCCATTCTTCCAACCTCGACAGCTAACCCAACAGCATCCTTTCATTTTCACTCGCCTCAAGCACCGATGCGGCTGTAGCTGTAATCGTGTTCGCTGTTTTGTAATCGCGGCGCTCCTATCATTGAGCCATTGCTTTTCGGCAGGCATCCGACATCGACTTCCGATCCCGACACGATCTGCCACTCACGCGACCCTTGGTTGCGCCTTTCGACTCGAAGCCAAACAACTCTGTCATCTTGACAACCTTTCCGAACAAACAGCCGCAGGGTGATTCCCTGTCGGCATCTTGTTGATCTGTGTGGACTGGTTGGGCTTCTGCGGTGGTAATTCGATCAGGAGGATCTGGTTGGACGCAAGAATTGAAGCAAGCAAGCAAGACTCTGCGCCCTGTTCCACGTTCTCGTCCCCAATAAGGCTGCTCATTACTGTGCTGCTAGAGGGCGCCATCGCGCGTTCTTTCTCTTCCATACAAAATAGGCTGGAGATCTTCCTTCCTGCCAGTGTTTTCGGTGATCACAGTTTACGTGTTTTCTGGCTCGCCCGGTGGCAGGATTCGTTGCCAACTGGCCAACGGCCATTTTGCGTATCCTGGGCAAGCAGCGAGTTGCAACATTGCAAGCATCACTTCTGATTCTTGGAGAGCGTGTTTCCGTGCTCGTCGCCATGTCCCACAACGAACAGTCGGGCGCCGACGTGGCAGAGGACTACAAGCAGGCTTTGGAGGATCTGAACTCAACCAACAGGGCCGACATCAGCACGTTGACGACTATTGCACGAGAGAATACCGAGCACGCCCAAATCATCACAGATATTCTTCAGAGGCATATCATGAAAGTAAGCCACAAGCCATACCTTGCGGAATTGCGCAGACTTTTGCGCTTCAGTCTTTGGTATACTTGGCCTTGAACTTACAAATGCTGACATGATCCGCAGGCACCGGCGCACAAGAAGCTGCCTGCTATATATGTTCTCGACTCGATCGTAAAAAACGTCGGCACACCCTACACTCTATTTTTTGGAGCTCAGCTTTTCCAGACCTTTATGGAGGCCTATGCTGCCGTGGACGGCCATGTCCGTCGCAAGATGGAGGAGACGCTGCAGACGTGGAAGCAACCTGTGCCTCAGTCGCTCGACGACAGGCCTGTGTTCCCGCCAGAAGTCACGAAGCCGATTGAGGAATCGTTGAACAAAGCGCGGAATTCAGCTTTGGCTCTCCAGGCGCAAGGTCGTGGACACCCCGTGGGTAGAGCCCGTGGCGCAGGAATTCATAGGGCAACGCCGACACCACCCGGGATGAGGCCAGGATCGAGCCAACCTGGATATCCTGGCCCGCCACCTCATGCACAGCAGCAACAGCTCAACGGTAGCCGGCCACCTAGCGTTCAACAACAGCAGGCACCGGCACCCTATCCCGTAAGTCATCATGTGAACCAGAATACCGCGCCATTTTTGCTGACCGCTCAACGCGCAGCCACCACAGGCATATGGCGGCCTCCAGCCTACTGCTGCTGTCCCTACACCGTTTCAGGCGTCGCCGTCGCAGCATCATTCCGTGAACATTGCCGTGTTGAAACATGACATCCAGGAGCTCATCACCGCCTCCACGTTGGAAGCGGCGCAGTATCCGCACGATGGGGTTATTAAGGCGAGGCTGCAGGGGTTGCATGATTTACAAAGGTTGCTTCAAACCCAGGACATGCCGCAGGATCATTTGATCCTCATTAAAAATCAAGTAGCCGATCTCGCTTTAAAAGTGAGGCCACAGTCGGTCCCAAGCTCTGCCCCTATTGCTGCTGCTACGCCCGTATCATATCACCCACCGCCGCCTGCACCCGTGGCGCATATAGCGCCGCAGCCAGCTTCAGTCACACTTGATTCTCTGCTTGGCCAGGGCGCGCTGGCGAGTCTTTTGGCTCGGCAGTCTGCGACGCCGCAGGCGCAAACGCCGGCGCCAGCTCCGCCGCCTTACGCCGGCATGCCGATTCGATCGCCTCAGCCGCCCGTGGCCGAGCCGCAACGACAGTCTAGCGCGGCACCGACCCCGGATCCGATGGCGTTGCTCCGCCGGTCTGCGCATGGCCGGCCTCCTGGGCGGCAAGCCTACAACTACACCGCCGGTACCGACACCAATACCAACCTGCCCCACCCTGGGCTGTCTCTGGCATCGCTCGGAGGTGTCCCCTCCTCCACCCCCACCCGGAGGGGTACCGCCGCCAGGGGCAGGTATCATACCTCCAAACATCGCGAGTTTGCTTAGCGGCAGTAACCTGCCGCTCTCCGTGCGTATGATGGACCAAATACAGCTTAATTCAACGTCACTAAAGCAAGAGTACGTCGTATCCTTAACATCATCACGCTCGAGATCCCAAGGCTGACCTCCGGTTCAGGTTTCGCGCTCATCTACTTCCGTCCCTTTTTGATGCTCTCGGCCCGCAGTGCACGCAGTGCGGTCGACGGTTCACGAAGGACGAGGACGGGCGCAAGAAGAAGACGGCGCACATGGACTGGCACTTTCAGGTCCACCACCGCCTAGCGGAAGCAGAGCGCCGCGGGCAGCATCGCAGTTGGTACGTAGACCACTCGGACTGGGTGGCTTCGCGCGAGGTTGTGGACGCCGACCATGCCAAGGAGGCAGCCGAGGCGGCGGCACGACAAGACAGCGGGGCCCACGGTAGCGGCGGTGCCGACGGGAAGGGCTCGTCGCAGGTTCCGTACATTGCGGTGCCTGATGCCTCGGCGGGAGTCAACACGACGTGCCCGATCTGCCAGGAGGAATTCGAGAATAAGTGGCTCGACACGGCGCAGGAGTGGGTTTGGCTGGATGCCAAGCTCGTGGGGAACAGGGCTTATCATGCGAGCTGCCATGCTGAAGCGACAATGGTGCGGGACGCCACGCCGGCGAGGGGGACGCCGGAGCCTGTCTTAGGGAAGCGCAAGGCGGAGGTGAGTGGCCTGTCCTGATCTGGGATTCCTGAGGTGGAGAGGCTGATGTTTCTTGACAGGACGAACTAAAGAATGCGAGGCGGCTCAAGATGGAATCTGCATGAGCCAGAGGAAGCCTTGCAGATAATACAAGCGCATCAGCAGACGGATAGACATGACTACAGCACTCTAGCAACGCCTCGTCTTCAGATATCGAAGGAAATGACTTGCAAATATTCAGGAAAGAAAAGAATCCTTTCCAGACTAGCATGGTTGAGTGGTGTGCGGAGTCCGAGGCAGCCTGCAATTCGCACAGGACACTGAGGAACAGACCTTCAGTGACAAAATACGACTTGGTCATCGTGGGTGCATCGTGAAGCAATTTCAGGAGGTGTCAAGGCGTTCACATGGGTGATTTCGTTCCAGAACGTTGCACGTGCCAGGCCAGGCCCAGCGCCGGAGTCGGATAGCGGAGAGCGCGTTTGGAGGTGGTCTGCCGCACGTCGGATCATGTAGGGGAGAGATGGTTGGCAGCCGAGAAGCGATCGGCAACGGAGTCGGGGGTGGGATTGGCTCAAGATCATGGGTTGGCGACCGCCACGATGGGGAGAGCGGCATCTGTAATAGTCCTTGTGGCTCGAAAATATACAAGGCAGGGTCTCGATAGGGTCCAAGGCGAAACAGACGGTGGTTCGAAGCCGATAGCCGATTCTAAATTGAACCCACGAATTTCATGCCCGTCTTGCTGTGTTCTTCTTCACGTGAGGCTCTGGAGCAGTACTCGGTTCACGCAGCGGCATTGTAGCCATATTTTCCGACTTGCCTTTGTCCCACCGCGCCCGTCGGAGCCATTGATCAGACTTTTCCCACTTTTCGATGACTCGAAGGTTCCGTTCAGCGCTCGGAGGCGATGAAGGGCAGGTAAAGATCATCAGTTCGACAACGTCAGCGGGGCTCAGCATCCCCTCTTTTCCTTGGGGCCGAGTACGGGGCATGGGACAAGTGTTCGGCTCTGACGACAGAGGGGGGCTAAGAGCCTAGAAGCGGAATCCCCACAGGAGCTTTCGCGTCTGTGGTGCCCTGTCTGCCGTCGCCTTGGTTGTACGCTAGGGAGTAGGCGGTCTCCCCTTGTACGTGTGCTGCAAGCCCGCGTCCAGGAATCGCATTCTTTTTTCGTCTGATGGTCATGACTGGGAACGGTAGATCTCGACCTTCGGATTCAGTGGTACAGAACGGTACGATGGAGTTGTGAAATCTCTGCGCTCTCGCCTGGTCAAATCGGCTACCAGGCATGGGGAAAGGCGGTCAGAAATGGTTGAGGTTGCCGAGAGGGTGCACATCGTGGGATGGCAGGGAGGGGCCTTTGTGTGTGTCTCGTCTCGCCGGAGGTGGGATCAGCGTGGCCAGTACTTTATCTCGTGAGTTCCTTGCTGGAGGGGATGATCCCGTTGAGATGGATTCATGTGACGCGTAGCTGCAGGCGGCGCGGCGTGCAGGCTGGGCATGGAGGG
>NW_003315030.1:572899-574593 GCF_000150825.1 Verticillium alfalfae VaMs.102
CATGGAGGGCTGGAGCGGTCGCATACGCTGAAAAAGTGCTTGGAGGCTTGGGGGCTTCTTAAAAGGAGGATAGAATTACTGGGTGGGGGGTTGAAACTCGAGGGGGGGGGGGGCATGGGTATTGTGGGGTTGCGGTGGAGGGGGTGGAGGGGTCCAAGGCTGGATTTCAGATAGTGAGTGTGTTTTTCCTTTGGTGTTTTGCCACAAGGGTCCCTTTTTTCGCCCCTTTGCCCCCTCCGTTGATCTTGAACCAACCTGCTCTGTCCTGGGAAGCCACCGTTCAGTGCGCTTGCCGTTCCGCCGGGGCCGGTCTCGGGCTGTCGGCGCATCAGGCACTGACTGGACATTGTACCTACCTACATCTTGGGCACGCAGTAGTGGTGGAATGAACGGTGACGCTTGCGGCTGAGAACCTGATCTGCTGTCCCTGGCTCCCGCTGCACGGCACATCAAGCCACCAGGGGTAAAGAGTTGGTGACCAAGGCTCAGGAGCTGTCGGATCAGGGCCGGTATAAGCTGTTCCGTGGAAAATGAGCAGCCGATACAACACCTCGATGATTTAAACACGATCTTGCCAGGCTGTGGCACGATGCGCCTAGAAGCCATGGCTTCAGGCTCTCCCGGGTTCCCCACCCCAATTCGCTGGCTTGATTGACCGACGAGACCCTGATGGAGTACTGGGAGCTGCGAGGTGTGGAGGGGCACTGGGAGCTCGGGGCCACCGTCACTGCTCACCCTGTCGCCCATCTCCACCGTCTAAGCCGTCTGGACGCCGCCCCGACCGTTCGGACGCCAGAAACTAGAGACGGTACTTCACGATCTTCACGCCGCTGCTACAACTAGCAGGATCCCCCCGGGCTCCTGCCTGTTTCCTTCTTGTCTTCCTTCCTCCTCTTTCTTCCCCTCGCCTTTTCACTTTGACCGAAACGGCGCTGAAAACCCCTTGTACTCGACCAGCAATCTACCCTGCCCACGACTCACGAGCTACCCCTCCAAGCTACCCCTCCAAGCCACCTCTCCACGAGGACCTTCGCCCGTAGCCTTGTGCTACTTCCCGTCGCCATGGCCTCTTTGAAGTTAGTCACCGCGATCGCTCCATTGAGCTTGTCCTTGGGCCTCACGAGCAACCTTTGGTGCTAACATGACACAGCGCCCCGCGCCCGACCCTCGAGTCCCGTGGCTCTTACTGGGAGCGCCCAGGCGCGCAAGCTCGACACGACACCAACAACCACTTCATCGGCATTGACGTCGGTACCGGCTCTGCCCGTGCTTGCATCATTGACGAGACAGGCGACATCAAGTCGCTGGCCTCTGAGACCATCAAGCTGTGGCAGCCCCAGACAGGCTACTACGTGAGCAGCCCTCTCTTCCACTGCCTCAAGAAGCGAAAGCTGCAACTCACAGAACCTTCCCGTTAACAAGCGTAGGAACAATCAACCACTGACATCTGGAACTGCATCTGCATCTGTGTTAAGCGCGTTGTTGAGGAGTCCGGCGTCGACGTCTCCAAGATCAAGGGCATTGGGTTCGACGCCACTTGCTCGCTGGCCGTCTTCAGTCACGACACGGACGAACCCATTGCCGTCACCGGTCCTTCCTTTGACAATGCCGACGGAGCCGATCGCAACGTCGTCTTGTGGCTGGACCACCGCCCCGTAGAGGAGACCGAAAAGATCAATGCCACTGATCATAAC
>NW_003315030.1:574844-577558 GCF_000150825.1 Verticillium alfalfae VaMs.102
TTTGTCAACCACTGCAATTCACAAATGCTAACCATGTTGCAGGGATGGGCAAAGTATTCTGAGCGCCTGGGCGAAGCCTGGTCGGATACCTCAGCCAAGAAAGGCCCCCGGAAACAACTCCGCCTTCCCTGAGGGGCATCGCTATCGGCAAGTGGGGGTCATTTGACGCATTCCCCCGGCCGGGATCGGCCCTGTTGGGTGCAAAAGATTGGCCCCCGAAGTTTTCATTCCGGCCCCCTCCGCGAAGGGCCAGAAAAGCCCACCATTTTTTCCCAGGGCTTCAACCCCCTTGGCTGCCGTTGCCGGTACGTCAACCTTCCACATTGCCATGTCCAAAGACGCCGTCTTCGTTCCTGGTGTGTGGGGCCCGTATCGCGACGTGTTGATCCCAGGACACTGGCTCGCTGAGGGTGGCCAGTCGGCCACGGGCGAACTGCTGCGTCACGTCGTCGACATTCACCCCGCCTACGGCGAGACAAACGCGCTCGCGCAAGCCGAGAGCAAGAACATCTACGAGTACCTAAACTCGCACCTCGCCCAGATGGTCGAGAAGCAGGGCGCGCCGACCATCTCATACCTCGGCCGCCACTTCTTCCTGTACGGCGACCTCTGGGGCAACCGCTCGCCCGTTGCAGACGCCAACATGAAGGGTGCTGTTATTGGTCTGTCGAGCGACAAGAGCACCGACAACCTCGCGCTGTGGTACTATGGTGTGATGGAATTTATCGCGATGCAGACGCGCCAAATCATCGAGGAGATGAACAAGGCCGGCCACGTCATCTCGTCCATCTTCATGAGCGGTTCCCAGTGCCAGAACCCCGTGCTCATGGACCTGCTGGCGACTACATGCGACATGCCCGTGTTGATCCCTCGCTACGTCAACGCAGCCGTGGTGCACGGCGCTGCCATGCTCGGCGCCAAGGCCGGCAGTGCCGACGAGGAGGGCCGCACCGAGGGCCTCTGGAGCATCATGGACCGCATGAGCAAACCCGGCCGTTTGGTGAAGCCGGGCAAGAACAAGAACGAGAAGACTCTATTGGATGCCAAGTATGGTGTCTTCCTTGAGCAGTGCCGCACGCAGCAGGAGTACCGCAAGAAGGTGGACGAGGCTCTGTCTTCGTGGCCCGAAGCGCAGAAGGCCTGAGGTTCGAGTCAGGGTTGAAAGAAACACGGATGGAAAGGCGGGTGGGCCGGTTTATACAAGGATGGGGTGTATGATGGGACATCTGATGATAATAATAATGACACTCTCTCATGACGACGACTGCATTGTTCACTCGCTTCTAGACATATGGTTGACAGCATGAGCGCGAATGGAAATGAAGGACGAACGGGATCAACATGCACGTGTTGGTTCCTGGTCTCGGCTGTTTAGAGATGAGTTTACTTGCCCTGCCTGACCTAAACTACAACCTCGTGATGTGATGGTAGGATCGAAACTTTCGATTACGGACGGACGCAGAGTCTATTCTCGGGGAATGCAGCACAATAGATGCAGCAGCTGGAGGATTTGTTTTCTCCCCTACGTTAATGAGAAGTCGAACCATTTTTTAGAAGGCAAGGATGATTTCTTACATTTAATGCAGTGGACGATGAGATGCAGCAGCGGCATTGTAGAGATGAGGTGGTTGGGCACCATAGCGTCATGAGGCAGGAGCACAGGGCCCCAGCCACTGACCACCGCATCTTTCTTCAGCGGGTTCCAGTGGCTCATGCTCACCGCCTCAACTCCCATCGCCATCCCTTTCCTCCTCGAAGGGGGGGGGTTTCCCCAGGCATCCATCCCGGACCATTCACTACCACATCTAGCCTCCCTCCTCAGCCTGACAACCCGCATCCATACATCACCCACCACTCATCGACCACAGCTACTGATCAGCTGCATCAGGTGGCGGCGGCCCATTCGTCCCTGCATTTTCCAAGAAATCCAAGAAACGAACCCTACCTCTTGGCCGTTCCCTCGTCACTCGTCACTCGTCAGCCAGTCAGCCAGTCGGCCACGTCCACCATGTACATATCGCCAGATTAATTGAATTCTTCTCCATCCTCGGCGTCTTCGCCCTCTGCCACAGAACCCGCACTCACTGTCGACTGCACCGACGATGCTTTGTGCCTCCAACATCTTCTATCGATATCCCTCCGAAACTCAGCCGCATCAAGGGCAGCAAAGACAACAAACCAAAGACGATCTAGGTCCATGTTTCGACTCGGCCAGTGACAAACGAGACAGGCTCATTCCATGTGCGCCTCGCGATTGCGCAGCCACAACGTCTGACGAATTCACCCATCTTCCTGCCCCTGGACCACCGAAACGATTTGCAAAACATTGACTTGCAACCTTGGCTGCCTCATTCATTTTGCATCTCTTTGTAGTAGTCTTTCATTCACACATTGTGCTTGTTTCCTTTCTTCCATAAACTTCCGGCTACATCGGCCATGACCGACCACGATACCAAGGAGACGAAAGGCTTCTGGGGCGCCCTGTTCCGGAGCAATAGCCTTGCGCGGAGAACGGCCAAAACAGTTCGTCTCTCCCGTCAATGTGCACCCATGACACACAGCTAACCAATTCCCCAGGACCCTGAACCCCGAAGAGTCAGCGAGGGCGAGGCGAGACCGCGCAGGCGCCGCTCGTCGCCACCTGATCGCCGCCGTGACTCTGACCGCGACTCACCACCGAGCAGCACGTCCCGCGATCGCCCCCGCCGCTCCGG
>NW_003315030.1:579019-581667 GCF_000150825.1 Verticillium alfalfae VaMs.102
CAAAGCAGCGCCTCGCCCGGAGGACATGACTTCGATGAGTGAAAGGTCCGACCCTCTCGGCCCCCCGGCCGAGGTCTTCCCGGTGAGCGAGTACAAGCTTGTATCGCCATCGCACAAGACAAACTGCCAGAGCACAACTGTGTGCGTATAGAGGTACTGGGTTTCAAGCCGGTAGCGGGCGCTCGGGGCGCCGCAGCCCGATGACGGCCCCGCGTGGCACGATGCGACGGTGCAGTTTGCCATCGACGGCATCTCATGGCCGTTGCGGCTCACCTTTGACGTATCGTTCGTCTCGGCGTGGCCGTGTTCTGGGGGGCCGCACCCTCTGTTTTTCGACTACGTTTTCGAGACGGTGCGCGTGGACCGCATCGTCGAGGTGAGAGACTGGGGAGGCTTGTATTATGGCGGACGCGTCGGGAGCCGCGCGCAGGGCCCCGGGAGCGGGAGCAGCGAATCCAGCGCCGCGGCGCAGCAGTCTGAAGAAGGCGAGAAGGTGCTCGTCATTGAAGCGTTTGGGGTCCCGGACAACGAGGTGCTTGCGAGGGCCTGGTGCAGTCACTGGGGGCTGGGGGCTGTTGTCGCGGATGTGGCCAAGACGTGCGTCGGGTGCGCGGTGCGTGAGGCGTACGCGGCGACGCTGACGGTCGTCATTTTGGTGGACGGGCGGCTGAACGAGGAAGAGGAGTGAGGTGCGTGATGCATGCCACCCTTTTTGTGTGTGTGTTTGTGTGTGTGTGTGGTGTGACGGCGTTTTGCGTTATGCTGGCAGTTTTTAGCTGGCGACAGAGAGATACCAGGGCAAGCTGACGGCGTTGGACGGATGATTATGATTACGAATAGATTCTTTGATGACTATGGCTCGTTCAACGTGACTTGTGTGAACAGAAAAGAAACTGAGTGAGCACCACCTCGTCTTAAAAAGACCTGCCTTTGCCGAGGAGTTGATGATGCTCCACGTCTGGCATGGCCCCTCTGCCTCAAACCTCATCGCCCACCTTCTTCTTGAAGGCGCCGACAGCCACCTCCCAGAGCTCTCTCCCATCCCCGTCGGCCCAGCGGCTCAGCGTCTCGACCCCCTCGAGATCGGCCCTCATCTCCTCCTCCCTCGTGGTGCCGTCGAGCACGCAGGCGCCGAGGGCCATGACGAGACCGTAGAAGACGACCTCGCGGCTGACGCGGGCGGCATCCGCGACGCCGCCGACGAAATCGCTGCCGACGAGGGCGGCGTTGGCGGTCAGCGTCCAGAAGGCCTGGTAGACGATGCCGCGCTCGCGGCAAAAGGCGCGCACGGCGGCGTCAAAGGGGGCGCGGAAGCGGTTCTGGACGACGGCGGGGGGCACGACGGCGGCGGCGCAGATGGCCTCGAGCTGCGGCAGCGTGACGTTGGAAACGCCGAGGCGGTGGGCGGCGCGGGGCTACGTGGGCCTCCATTGCGCGCAAGGCGCGCAGCGTGTCGGGCAGCAGGGGCAGGGGCGCGTGCAGGGAGGAGCATGTCGACGTGGTCGGCGCCGAGGTGGGCGAGGGACGAGGCGAGCGAGGCGTCGACCTGGCGCTCGAGGGGCGCGTCGACGGGGTACGGCACCGGCGGGTCGAGGTCGTCGCCCGTCGTGGCCTGGTTGGGGCTGAACTTTGTCTGGACGAAGATGGGCTTGCGCGGGACTGGGTCGCCTGCCGTCGCCGTCGCCCCCGCCCCCGCCGCCGAGGGGCTGGCGAGGTGCTGCTGGAGGGCGGCGCCGACGAGGTCTTCGCGGTAGTGGAGAGGTTGGGCGGCTGTGTCGAAGGCGCGGAAGCCGGAGCGGAGGGCGGCGAGGACGAGGGGCGTCGTCCGGCCCTGCTTCCAGGCTGTGCCGTAGAGGAGTCGAGGGATGGACGGGACTGCCGCAGGGTTTTGAGATGGCTGGAGGGGAAGATTGTCAGCGAGGGGTGGTGGCTGTGACATATTGGCGGGTGGTTTCTGAGGCGAGAAGATTTTTTGATCTGTTGGTTTGCCGTCTCAGGGACCAACTTCCTGAACTTCTTGGGTATACCCGTGGCGAGCTTCTCGGATCGCTCCTTGACGAAACGACCGTCTATTGCTGGAATGTGAGGGTCAGCCGAGGCAGAGCCGTCCCACGCACTTTCTCTTTTGGGCAGTCGGCGGAGAAGAATGTTGAAGAGTATATAATATTCGATGCTGGCTAGCTACAAGTGTAGATTTGACCGACATCAAGGTGCCAGGGCTTGAGGCTTGAGGCTTGAGGCCCAGGAAGCAGAGGAAATGGTGTTCTCTAAGCCCACTAGGCCGGGTAAACGGCCTCAAGGAGAACAGAAATCAAGCGACCGTCTGTCTGCATGATCAAGTGCCGCCAAGTCTGTCAGCACGTCTTTGAACCCGGAACACCTCAGGAAGGCACCGCTCAGGCTTGTGGTCCTTCCTCTTCTTGGGGCACTGTCCTGCCTCGCCTGTCCAGACGGACGGAGCCACTGACAGGCGATGACATCACCGTCGCCAGATTACAGATGAGGGGTACCAGATGTTTGAGGGCAGCTGCGAACGAGGTGAGCTGCTGCGGCTGCCTTTGCAAAATGTTGCCATTCGACAGACAAGCCGTTGGTCAAAGGTCTCACACCGAGGAGATAGGGTTGCTCTGCAAACCATGTTCAAGCTC
>NW_003315030.1:582089-584599 GCF_000150825.1 Verticillium alfalfae VaMs.102
CCGCATGGATGAGGAGCCTCCGACCTATATATAGGGGACAAAGGGCAGCTCTCCATCTTGACGGCGACAGCATTTTCTTGTTCATACCAGTCCTCTGCTGCTAGAATCCTGACATACCTAACAAGGTGCTGCTGCGCATTTTCTCGCAATCCTTTCGCTGCTGCGTTCATCGAGCATCGTGTGCCGTCAAATACCCGACCACAACAATCCCCCCACCATGTCTTTCACTTTGCGTTGGGGCATCCTGGCCACCGGCTGGATCGCTGAGAGTGAGTCGTCTCTCGAATCGCCGCCAGGCCTGATGATCATAGCTGACATGATGAAGCTTTCAGCAAGGACCTCCTGACAAACCCCGCCACCCGCGATGTGTCTGACGTTGCCCACCGCATCGTCGCCGTGTCCTCATCCCGCGATGCCCAGAAGGCTCGCGACTTCCTCACCAAGATTGACGGCCCCCAGGAGGCGAAGACGTACGGTTCCTACGCCGAGCTCGTTGCCGACCCCGATGTCGATATCATCTACGTCGCCACCCCGCACTCCCACCACTTCCAGAACGCCATGCTGGCCCTGCGTGCCGGCAAGCACGTCCTCTGTGAGAAGGCTCTGACCGTCACCGCCGAGCAGGCCCGCCGTCTCGTCGCCACGGCCCGAGAGAAGAACCTCTTCTTCATGGAGGCCGTCTGGACCCGCTACCAGCCCCTGAGCCTCAAGGTCCGCGAGCTCGTCCAGGCTGGCGAGATCGGTACCGTCTCCCGCGTCACCGCAGACCTGTCCTTCAACAATGTCGAGGACCACGACACTGGCCGTCTGAGTTTTGCCAACTCGCACCGCATGGTCAACCCTGACCTTGCCGGCGGCGCCCTTCTCGACCTCGGCATATACTCCCTGACCTGGGTCTTCCAGATCCTCTACCACCTGCAGGCCGCCGGCGCTAAGGAGAAGCCTGTCGTCACTGCCGCCCTCAACAAGTACGCCGCCACTGGCGCCGACGACAGCACAGCCATCATCGTCCGTTTCCCCAAGCACAACACTCTCGGCATCGCGACGACTTCGCTGCGCGCCGACACGGACGCCTCGGGCGCCGGCAAGACACCTGGCATCCGCATCCAGGGTTCCAAGGGCGAGATCCAGGTGGCGCACCCGGCGTTCCGGCCCGACAGCTACCGCGTCGTGCGCAAGGGGGCCGCCGAGGGCGAGGTCGAGGTCGTCGAGTGCCCGCTGCCCAAGGATGAGTCGCGCGGCGGCTGGGGTCACGGCTTCTTCTGGGAGGCGGACGAGGCGGCACGGTGCGTGCGCGACGGCAAAGTCCAGAGCGAGGGCATGCCGTGGGAGGAGAGCGTCGTCATCATGGAGGTCATGGATGAGGCGTTGAGGCAGGGAGGCGTCGAGTACCCTGCCCTCATCACGAGCCACGAGTTTGATCCTAAGAGCTCCCTCAACACAGGGCGGTAAGGTCTCCGCAGGTTTCGAGCTGTGCATTGGGCAGCAGCAGCATCAGCTGGTTCTGTAGAGTAGGTCTGGTAGCGAGATCTCAAGTAGGAAAACATTGATGTCAACCATGCCTGTCAAATGTCAGCTCTCATTTCGTCGTACTTCATGCGAGCCAACGTGACCTCTCCCTCAGACCTTCTCTCCCCCCTTTATCCCCCTCGGATGCCCTCTCCCGAACGCCGACCAGCGGGCGCGCATGGTGAAAAATGCAGCGTGACCGTGAGTTCAAACTGCCGAGACTGACAAGCCGACGTCGTTGGGCCTAGTCAGGCCGGAATAAGCCAGCTCGTCATTGTCACTGGCAAGGCCGGAGATTAAACGATGCAGGTCTTCCCCCGGTCCCCCCCCCTTCCTGCTTTTTGTAAGAACATGGTTCGCGATCGGCTGGGCCGTCGCGTGCGAACGTCGTGGCCCTGCAATTCGGCTCACCTGAATCTCGCGTGGAGGCGGGGGGGACAGGCCGGCGGCCCTGGGCGGGGAGAACCGTGATACGACGTGATGACAGACAGGAGGTCAGCATGGGGGAGGGGAGCCGAATAGGGCCATGGACGGGGGTTGTACGGAAGTGGTGACTGCTGGGAGGAGGAGGGTATGGCGCTATTCGCGGGCCTGCCTACGCAGGATGTGATGACATGGTCATTCGGGCCCCCCAGGGCAGGGGCGGGGGCGAAGTGGCAGCATACCTTATTAGAGAGCATGCCTGTCTGTCATGCTGGTGGGCTGCGAACTGCTGCGGGTGGAGCGAGGGTCTGAGCGCGACGCAGGGTGTGGCTTTAGATGCTGGATCGATTTGGGATGACAAGGATAGGGAGAGACAGAGCGGGCGAGAAGGAGCGGGAGGAACAGATGGCATGAGAATCCAAGGGAATAAGGAAGAGAGAGAACAGGCTAGCGGTAGAGGCTAGGAGAGGGCATCCAGGAGTCCCGAAATGAAGTCGACGATGATTCAGCGGCAGTGCTGGTATCATCGCGCGGGCTGAGCATAAGGTGCGGAAATGTACCTGAGACAAGTTACATAA
>NW_003315030.1:585392-588392 GCF_000150825.1 Verticillium alfalfae VaMs.102
ACACAGATTTCGACAGGCTACCTCTGCTCCCTTGCCTTCTCCTTCGTAGCCGCACACCCACCCCTTCCGAAAGTCGTCATTCGATCGTTATTGTGTTGCAACACCAGGCGGCAAGTCAGTGTCACGTCAATCCTGCTATTCTAGTACCCGTCAAACTGGTTCGTCGGCAGCGGCAACGACAACGGCAGCGGCAACGGCAACACGCGCAGAACCTGGAGCCTACAATACACAGTTTCTCAATCATACCTAGTGCCAACTCTATCTCGACCACATTCGCTTCATCTCCTCTTACTCATCATCCTCGTCGCTATCATCCACCGTCAGCCATCGAAGCGACTGTCTTTTTTCCACGGGGCTTCCAGCGCTTCGCCTGATATCAATCCACCCTGGACCTGTCAGAGGTTGGCTGCCCAAAACGGCAACCCCTTCGGAAGAGCAACCATCGGCTGCTGTGGTTCCAACATCGCGGTCGGGCGCGTCGATCACGCGGCTAAGACAGGGACAGGGATTATCCGTCAGGGATCCGAACGGGGCTCGCTTGACCCTGAGTCTTATTTTTCTGATTAAGAACCACAACCCACTTTTGAACACTTGCTGAAGGCTATTTTATTTCTTCGCACCTCTAGACCTCTAGACCCAGCGCGCTCTCGGCTTGGTCACCATTTACACATACACACCAAGAAAAAGGACCTTGCCGATCTGGTCGCTTCACCCCCACCAGTCTCCGTGGCTGACAGGGTTTCACGATCACCCGGTCGCGAACGAGTCCATAAGCGGACTACCCAAGGCTGCCATCATCGTGTTGACGTGTGTCCACCCGCCCATCACCAACAGGGAGGGCCGAGCACCGTCACTCATCAGCCCAAGCCCTGTCAAGTGTCAGGCGACTGCCGCCAGATTGAAGGATTGCTTACTCGGCCGTTCGCCCACCCAGGACCTGACAAGGGCGTGTCTGTACAAGCAGGCAGTAAGAGCAGAGAAGCTTGAGGACGGGGGTCGTACCTCTCCGTGACTGTCTTGACATTCAGGTATAGCCAGAGCTGAAGCCGTGAGGAGGTCCGAGGGCGTCAATTTCCTGTCAAAGCAAGTCAGGGAACCAAAGGGAAAGGAAAGGGACGACCCGACAAGAAGCAAGCCCACCTTTGCCGCCCAACCACCACTTTCTTCGTCTGATCTAGGGCCCGCTGCTTGGGGACAAGGGAAGGACCTTCAGCCTCACTCACCCATTTCCACCTCCAGCCGCCCACGGACCACAGACCAGCAGCCAACATGTCGACAGACACGGCAGCGGCAGCTGTGGCATCACAGGCCCCTACAGCCCCAGCATCCGAAGACACGGCCGCCACCTACGAGTCTACCCACGTTCACGCCGTCTATGAGGCCATTGCCCCCCACTTCTCAGCCACCCGCCACAAGCCTTGGCCTCGTGTCGCCTCCTTCCTCGACTCACTGCCCCCTGGTGCGGTAGGTTTGGACATTGGATGCGGCAACGGCAAGTATCTCGCCGTGAGCCCTCACCTCCATCTCCTAGGCTCCGATCGCAGCGCCAACCTCGTCGCCCTCGCCCGTGACAACACAGGCGGTAGCGGCGCGCCCCCGAAGAAGGCCAAAGGCGACGAGCCTCCCGTCGAAGTGACCACCACAGTCCCGTTGGCACGGCGCAACGAGGTCATCGTCGCCGACTCGCTAACTCTCCCCTACCGTCTCTCCTCCGTCGACTTTGCCCTCTCCATCGCCGTCCTACACCACCTCTCCACACCGTCCCGTCGTCGCGCCGCCGTTCGCGCCATCCTCGACACCCTCGTTCCCGCCAACGGCAAGGCCCTCCTCTTCGTCTGGGCCCTGGAGCAGCGCAACTCTCGCCGCGGCTGGGACGCCTCTGCTCCGCAGGACCAGCTCGTCCCCTGGGTCACGAAAGCCAACCAGCCCAAGCGCGACGCCGCCGTCGAGCCGGCAGCAGAGGAGAAGCCAGACGAGACGTGGCACCGCTACTACCACCTTTACAAGGAGGGTGAGCTCGACGCTGACGTTCAAGCTGTCGGTGGTGTCGTACTTGAGAGCGGGTACGAGAGGGATAACTGGTGGGCCATCTGCTCGCGGGGGCCGAACGAAACATAAAATGTACCTAAATCTTTTAATATTTTTTGTTTGCTACAAAGAATCTCGCGTCAAGATGAGGAAGCCTGTAGATGAAACAAGTGAATATAAAAAAAAAGCTTTGGGGAATCTATGACTATCTCGCCGCTCACGTCCGCGTCTGCGTTCTAAGTTGAACTCGCCGTGCTTTCTGGCCCCTACTCCCCACCATCCAGTAAATAATCCATAGCCATAGTATTGACTCCCGTCCGTATTTCTTCATCCCCCCTCCCCACCCAAATTTCCTGGCGGCCTTTGGTGTCCGTCCTTGCGTCTTCCGAGTCGAAGACCTCACATCCATTGCTCCCTCGTGGTCCCGATTCCATCCAGCATAAAGCAGACTGCCTCCAACTTTTCGTGTATGTTCTTTTCCCACCCGTTCTCCTTCAGCAACCTACACCCTGCTCTTTCTACGAACCAGAATGTCGCTTGATGCTGCCTTTCGTGTCAATAAAAAAGAAAAAGGAATAATGCTTTGCCCGTCTTGCTACATCTGTTGTAGTTGTTGTTCCCCGCCGAACCCTTTGTGGCGAGGCCGGGATCTGCCTCTCACCTCCGCCTCCGGCTTGACTCTCTCTGGAGCTCCCCACCCGGACTCGCCCTCCTCTTGATACCTGGTAACCCTTCCCCCATGCTGTAATGGAGACCGGTTCCGAGCGGGCTCGCCCCCGGACTCCGTCCCGGCGGACCCAAGCCACCCAATACATATGCCGGCGTGCTGTAAGGACTAACCCCCGTCGTGAGTTCGGCGAGCCCAGGCAGCGCTCCGCCTCCGCCGATGCCTCCTTCGGCTCCAACACGGCTTTGTATCGCGCCAGGCCCGGGCAAGCTCGTGCAACTGGTGCATCTGCTGCATCACTTGGG
>NW_003315030.1:588919-590160 GCF_000150825.1 Verticillium alfalfae VaMs.102
CTTCATGCCGCTACCGGCGGAGTTCGATGATCAGGGCATCTTCGTCCCGGCGACCACTTGCTCTGTTTCTTGGCCAGGAGACTCTGTGGGTGCGTGGACGCCCCGCGCTTGCTGCCGCCGCCACCGCCCCCGACGACCGGCGGTCCCTGTGGGAGCGGGGGCGGCGGCTGATGTGTTACCTGAGATGGTACATACAGGGGCAATCCGTGGGCGGGGGCGGCGGTCGCCGTGGTGATAACTTGGGGGAGGCCCGGCGGGATCGACGCGGGCCGGGTGAAGAGCAGCGGTTGCTGCTGCTGTTGCTGGGTGAGCGGCGGCGGAGGCGCGGCAGACTCTTCCGAGTCGGAGGCTTTGAGCAGGGACGCGATATCCACGGTGACGGTTGAGCGGCCTAGGGAGGGGGTAGTGGAATGCGTAGGCCTCGCTTTGTCATTGGCACGACAAGTGCGCGCCACGGTCACTGGGGGATTATCAGAAGCTTCTTAGCACTGATTTTGGCGAGGGCAGGATCGAGTTGGCGATATATGGCTCGTTTTCAGGCCGTGCTGTCCTTGGGGAGGGATCTGCGATGGTCGTGTTCTCGTCGTCACGTTGCCGGAGGTCGCGGCTCTTCCAGAAAATCTCTGGTGAAACGTTTCAGTCGATGGTCGTCGTCGTCGTTGATGGTATTAGTATAGGGAACAGCTTGCAGTCTGTCAAGTGAGACAGCGCCGGGCAGATGGAGCCTCGGTCGCTTCTGAAGAAATGTCTAAGATGGCAGGAAGAGGACGTCCAGTGAGGTGGGCGAAGAAAAGGAGAGATCTCCAAAGTCTACAGCCGGTTCCAAGGGGCGTACCAGGCGTCGAGGGCGTTTTAAGTGAGGGTCGTCAACATGATTGGCCCCTCTGGGGAACTTGGTAGCCAATGAACGGAAAAAGAGGCTGTATGGATCTTGGGTGAGGCAACAGCGTAGGCGGCGGGTACTGAAAGACGAGAGGAGGGCGAGAAAGAAGAAGAGGGCGAAATCCAGCTGGATGTCAGACGTCGAAAGACAGCGGTCGTTGGGATATACGTCAGTCAAACCAGGCTGTTGCTGGCGCAAGACTTTGCCGTGAAAGGAAGTAGCAGCTGCACCCAAGGCATCGTTCGCCCCTCCAGAAAGTCGGTAGAGGCCAACGAACAAGGTACAAGCCGGTTCGCGACGTTCGGGAGCTTGCGGATGGAGTGGATGGACGGAGGAGGCTACTGTACGAATTCGCAGT
>NW_003315030.1:590260-596489 GCF_000150825.1 Verticillium alfalfae VaMs.102
GGTAGCCAGGAAGATCGGTTGATTGGTTTTAAGAAGGAAGTGAGGATATCAGCTGGGGTTAAGTGTGGGGATGAGATTCGAGAACTGGGGTCTGTTTAGCACAAGTGACAGA
Source organism: Verticillium alfalfae VaMs.102 (assembly GCF_000150825.1). Classification (NCBI taxonomy): domain Eukaryota; kingdom Fungi; phylum Ascomycota; class Sordariomycetes; order Glomerellales; family Plectosphaerellaceae; genus Verticillium; species Verticillium alfalfae. The sequence continues at coordinate 590,373 of NW_003315030.1, forward strand.
CGACCCTCTTTCTCTCTGTGACCCCTACCTCGCTCTCGGAAGCGGAATCGTCGAAAGAAGGAACGGGAGGAGGCGAAGGGCAGGGCAACTCATAGAGAGAGAAGTACCAGGTTGTGTTGACGGGGGGCGCGCGAGCCAGGTGCAGGGCACAGGGGGTTGAGAACCAGACAGACAGGGCAGGCAGGAAGGCAGGCAAGCAAGCAAGCAAGCAAGCAAGCAGCAGGATGGGGGTTGTAAGGGGGTGTGGGAAAAGGAACAGAGAGGCCAGGTTAACAAGAGATGGATGGGCTGTGGAGAAGAAGGGGGGTCCGTCTGCTGGGCTCTGCGTATGTGAACAGCGTCCGGATCAGCAGCCGCCTGATCAGGTCAACAAGCAGACGCGCAGGGCCTAGCCAAATGTATAAGTTGAGTTCATATAGGGACGGGGCGGCTGTTTGGGTACGTGTGTTGGGCTGGCAGTGCAGTGGCCGGCGCGGGCGGGCGGCGTGTTGAAGAACCTGAAGAGCGACAACCTGACGAGTAATGATGCATCTGTCAAAGGCTCAACAAGTGTTTTCTCGCCTAGGTCGTGGCTCTGAAAAGGCGACATGGATCACCAGGCGAGCGGTTGAGGAGGGCACATGTGTGAAAGACCACCACGCCCCCCTTTTCAGGCGCTTGCGCACAGGCTTCTCCCGAGGACCACACGCCCCCTGCATTCCCACCCCTCCCCCCCTGTGTGTGTGTGGATATGGATGTCTGCTTGTTGATGCTCTTGGTGCCGCACCCTCGTGCTGTGTCTGCTGTGTTGGCGAACCCTGTTCTGTTCATCGACGTCCCACGCAACCTGACCAGCCGCCATGCTGGTGAGTTCCGCTGGGCAGCAGATCCGGGAGGGGGGTGAGATGGTTGACTTGGGGGTTAGCCGACATGATGGCATGGCCACGAATTCATGCATGACCTCCTGGACCGAACATGCCCACTTTCACATCCACGATCTGCTGCTCGTCCAACACGCTAAAACATCAAGAAGGCGAGATGCGGGTTAATGACGCACGGCAGAGGATCCAACGTTCTGCGTCGTGTCCTCTTCCTCCTCGGCTTGCCTCAAAGGTTGGCTCTTTTGCGACGGGATGTGTGGATTTGAGCATGACAGGATCGTGGACACAAGGCCTATCAATGAGTGGCTGGACAGTCGCAAGGCTCACCCAAACTCGTGGATTAAGACGAGGACGTCAAGAAGGTTTGACAAGGCAGTGTGGCGCACTGCGATCGCAGGGTATGAAGAGGTTCGGGCATTGGGGGCCGCTGGGGCACATCGGAGCCAGCTTTAGGGCGGCGCAAGCGTGGAGATGGCAGAATGCGGTGACTGTCGCGAGGTTGCATGGCAGGAAAAGACTCTGAAACCGCAAGCAAAGGGCAGCAAGTCAGGATGCTGGTGCGGATCCTCGGGGATACCAGTTTGGAGGAAGCATTGCCGGAGAGGGGCTCGAAGGGGGGGGACACTTGCACTTGCGTCTGATGTGCTGCACGTTGAGCCCTGTGTGCTGCGGGCTAGCTTGCTGCACGTTGAGTGATGGACGCACGCGCAAGAAGTACCGTGTTAGACAGTCGATTGATTGAGGTTACGCGGTGGGACAAAAGAAATCGACTCTGCGTTGCGAACAGACGGCTGACTGGCCGGACAACTTCCCGCATAGAGAGGCTGGGAATCTGCATTGTTGCTTCTGTCTCTCTGCTTGAGATGCGTACTGTACATTGCGCTCGGCCGCCCTCCACCAAGACCTGGCGTTGTCTTTCTCCGGACCTCGCCTGGGGCCCGCCAGCTTTGTCTGGGTGGGCAGCTGTCATCAGACTAGACTGGGCTGCACCAGCGGGCCCTGCTGCGCGCCGGAGCCCGCGGTGGGCCACAGGATCGAACGAGGCTGTCGAGGGCCCCAGGTCACGCAGGAGACAGCAATTCCTTTCTGATGCTTTGTCCGTGTGTCTGTGTGTGTTGCTGGGGTTTGATGAAATTAGGGGGGTTATGCTTTCTCGGTTCGAGGTCAAACTGCGGCGTCTGTGCGGCATGTTTTTTCTGTTCGTTGCAAGGCAGCATGGCAACACGACGCCAAAGGGGGAACTCTGGCCCGGGGAGTCATAAGGAGCCGGTAGAGTCTGTGGTGGATGTGGTAGGTTGGATCGAGAATGAGGCTTGTCTCGACTTCGAGGGAACAAACCAACAGAGGGCCATTGCTGGGCAACAAGAGACAACGGCTCTCGGGAAGCACCAGGAAGGTTAGACGATCCTGATGCTCTTCTGGCCATGGCTTACTTGGCCTGGCCTGACACTGGTGGTGGTCTTGTTGCTGCGTCTGCGCCCGTCCGTACTTGTGCGGACCTCGTCATCTTTGCCGTCGTGTTCCTCGTTCCCTCTCGACTTTCAGTCGCAAGGAGGATCACCTGTTTAGAGTCGGCGCGGATTGGCGGGGTGGCTGGCAATGAACTGGCGGTCAAGCCTTTTTTTGCTAGTCCAAGCCAACAGACTCATTCCCAGGACCAGGGCGGTAAATTTTTTCTCTTGCTCGTCTCGTGCTGGACATCTTCTCAGGACAACAAGGTAAGGGCGGCGTGCGCTGGGTGGGCTGAGCCCTCTCGGGCGTTGGTGCTGGTGCTGGTGAATGACAGAAGAAGCGCTGAAGGATGCTTCGCGAAACTGCCATGAACCATGATCGTCGGTCTTTGCTAGGACATGCTAGCTCCGGGTGCGAACGGGGGACTGTGCTGGGCCTGTGAGAGCGAGTCGCCGCACACCACCTTTGGGCCCTACACCGGCTCCAGAGGCGTGGTCAGGTCGTCGTCGTCGTCGTCGCAGTCCTTGCTCCAGCCATGTGCACATGGTTAGGTTGACCGGTTCATTGTACTTTGTCGGTGCCTGACATCAGCTGTCCCGAAGTGGTCGGGGCTCCGGCGTGTGCGTGTTGAATTTTCGGGGCGACAGTGGAGGTCGAGTGAAGGTATTGAAGGCGCTGAAACAGCTGGAGAAGCAAAGTGATGATGCCACATGGGATGGAGAAAAAGGATAGACAAAGGAAAACTCATTCGGCCTGCCATGCTTACCCTGTCCTTGCTGTCCCTCATACTCCGTATCTCTACCATCTCTAAGATTAGCCTTCATGAGACGTGACGGGACATGCCCAGCTCAATGCTACCCAAAATTACTCATCAGCCTGAGAAGCAGCCGAATCCTCCAACACGCGAAACCCAACGTCATACTTCATTGAAGGGGTGTGCCGACAAGGAGAGCCTCTCGTTATTTCAAGGCTGCAGCATGTCGCCGCGCCCGTTATCAGGCCGCGCTCCGAAAGCCACAGGATTGCAATGTTCTGGGCGAGGCTGTCCAGGCCACTCCATGTGTGCACTCAGATGTTAGGTGGTTGTTCGAACACATGCTCACCGTGTCATGGCTGTGTGCAACCTTCAACGTCGTCGTTTCACAACTCTTGCGAGATTCCTGCCGATGTCGCAGTTATGTGGCTACGGCAGTTAATTCTGATACCTGACTTGGGCTATCAGAGATCACGAGCGATGACGGCCTTCCGTTTCTGGCGAAGATAGTAGCCCCCGCGCGGCTTCGAGTCATCATTTGTTGTCGCAGCTCAGTGAGGCTGATCGGATTCGGACCATGTCTTGAGGGCTCGGCTCCAGGCCCATCGTATCAGGGCTGTAAATGTGCCATATTCTATCCAGAACTTAGAACTTCGTTCATCGCCCAGTTTAGACACACATGGTTTTGGTTGGGCAAGGTCAAGTGAGCTATGGTGCATGTGGGTGTTCGCCACTCCCAACCCTCGCCAGGAGGAATTGGTAGCCCGTCAAATCATCCTTGTTGCGGCTTTGCTGCTGGCAATGAGCACCAATCGCATTCTGGACGGCGTGGGTAGTCGAAGCCTCAATGACGTCGGCTTCGGCAGGTAGAATACTCGTCTCGCGTGGTGGCTGGAGATGGGATGTTGGAAACAACGGGGCTCGGTTGGGTCCTCACTCTAGATGAACAACCGCCTGTAATGATGCCAGAAGCAAAAAGAGTGTCAATAAAGGCTTGGTGAAGCTCGTAAGCTCAGCGTGCATCCCTGTCTCCTCGCCACCGCTGGAGACCCAACCTCTGTGTTGGCCGTGCACAGCCTCGAGAATCGAGCCTCATGCCAGACACACAGTTTCCTTGGAGGCTTGCCTGTCACCTCACCGAGCAGCTAACGTCGACGCCACGGGTCATGCAACGCTGCCAACGCACCGCAGAAGAACCCGGGACTTTTGCAGTCCGACAGGGTTTTGCACGTCCCAGCTGCCTCAGTTCCCAGCGGTCGCTTGTGCACGATCTGACGGGATCCAACCGAGAGGTCAGAGATGTCAGGCTAGTGACCTGGGGATGAACTGTCGCGCGGCGATGTGTGCGCGTGTGTGTGGAAGGGAGTGTTAGGCCCAGGCCTAGGTGGTGTCCAGAGGCGGTTCAGGTGTCTAGAGGCCTGAGCCAGCGACCACCATAGGCGAACGAGATTGTAGGTACAATACAGGAGGTATAGATGGGTGCTATGGCCACGCCCTCCCCCGGATTGACACAGGGCATCATAACAGCCTGCGAGAACGACATCCGCCCGCTAAGATGGGTACTTCAACCTCCATAAGCTCATCCATGCGGAGGACTGTCGGTGACACAGAACCCAATGTGGCGGTGAGAGGCCATCAGTTGTCTGCTCACGGCGTAATTCCTAACGATTCGGGCATACGCTGTTGTCGTCCCACCCAGGAATCGGGTAGCAAGGATGCTCAAGATGACAGCTTTCAGGCAGCTAGAAGGCGACGCCGTCGAAGCTAGCTAACGTTATCGTCAATGCGATAGCATCACCATGGTCAAATTTGCCTTGCGGATCGGCACAGGCGCGGGTGGATGCTGGAGGCTGAGGCCACCGCAACGAGTATATTGTAAAGTAGTGCCCAGCAGTGTAGCGCCGGCTGCCGGAAGACGACAACAACAAGTAGTGTTAGTACGGCATCGAAGGGAAACAATGGTGGTACCTTGTGGGCCTGATCTTGGTTGCTTCTTCCCATCCGTTTGTCTGCCACCAGGTGGTGTTAACCTAGCCTTGTAGATGCAGCTTTCGGGGATCCACAGCTGGGCACCCATGCCCATCACGGACAACGACCGTCCTCGTCCTGTTTGCAACACGGATAATGCCTTGTTTTTGGTAATGTGGAGGGAATGAACGCGTTTGTTCCAGCCGGGCTTGAACAAGGTGATGGATCATTGTATGTGCGCGAAATCTGGCGTGCCCCTGCCGCTGCACCGATGCCGTCGTTGCCGTCATGTCGTGTTCCCAGTCAAATGGTTGTTCATGGGTTCTGTATGTTGAACAACAAACGCTTGGTGCGCCAATCAATGTCTTTGTCAAATGATCCAGACAATTCTGTGGTGCTGCCCCTCAAAGTCCGGAGCCGGGTCCTTGGTTCGGAGCCTTGCGTAACAATGCATGCTGATGGTTCTGCCAGTTGCCGCGCGCCTTGTGCCGTTGGATGTTGCTTGGTAGTAAGGCTGGGATCAACGGCACTGCCATGCACTTGAGAAAGCATCTTCAGGGACCTAGGAGCCAATGTATCCGTTTGCATCTTGACCTTGACTGCAGCATCTGAACGAGACCGATCTTTGCAGCCTGCAATTTATGCGGCAGATCAGCCCACGTGGTGCGCGATGCCCTCTATTTGGGAAAGGGCATAACGAGTCTGGGATGTTCTTGACGTACCTATTTATTAGCTATCGATGCTTCGGCTCCTACGACGCACCTACTACTTCCTACTGACTGATACCTTATCGTGGCTGGGAAGGTACAGCTTGTGGCTTGCCCCGCGCCTGCCCCACCAAAACGTCCATTACATATCCACTTGCAAACATATCACGGCCATTGTAACCTCACTTAATCGCTTCAACTGCAAGTCATCCCAAACCTCCCCACCGTGGCATTTGCAAATCATCTTGCTCCTCCGCTCAAATCTGTTCCACCCTCTGGGAAACGACTGCATACAGCTCGAGCAAACTCATTCGACAGTAGTCTGGCCGTGGACCGACCTGTTGGTTTGTCAGCGCCCCCCCCCCCCCCCTTCTAA
>NW_003315030.1:597014-598591 GCF_000150825.1 Verticillium alfalfae VaMs.102
AAGATGAAACAAGACACACATGCTAGGATGATGCATTTTCGTCCCGAACCCGTTGCCGCCGCCCACACAGTCGTCTTTCGTGCCTGCCCAACAACTGCACAGGCAGCCGGATATTTTGACACTAACGCGAAGCCCCAGGTCGTGGACACGCGCCCCATCAACGCTCAGCCCAACTTTAATGACACGAGCGTCGAAAAGTTTGTCCTCCCTGTTGAGGAATACGAGAAGAAGACAGACTCGGTCCTTGCCTGGAAGAAGGCTCAGAAGCTGGGCCGCTTCGACCCCGACGCCCCAAGCCACGAGCAGGCCAAGATTGAAGCGTTCGAACGCGACATTCAGCAGCGCGGCATCGGCGCTGGTCGTAGGTGCCGCGTTGGCGGCGATGACACGAGGCGCGGTGTCATCAAGTATGTGGGGGAGGTGCCCGCAATCCCAGGCGGCGCGGGGCCATGGGTTGGCGTACACCTCGACGAGCCGGTGGGGAAGAACGACGGCAGTATCCAAGGGACACGTTACTGGGGCGAGGAGTCTGCGCTGAAGCATGGCGTCTTCGTCCGCCCGGAGCGCGTGGAAGTGGGGGATTGGCCTGTGCTGGATGATTTGGATGATATGGAAGAGATTTAGGGGGGCCATCGCATTGTCTGGCATGCCGCATGCAAGGGACCTTATTCGGTGCACAATACTCAGGGCATGCTCCCGGGGACCAAGCAACGATAGTCATCAGCAGCAGACACATGCCCATCCCAACCAACACATGATCCGTTGCAACTATCATAAGTCTCGAACACTAGATGCGCTGCATAAACACTATCTGGCCCTGTTTGAATACTTCCATTCAGCGGGCCACGCACCTCATGGGGTGTGCAGGTCAAAAGACTGACAAAGTGCCTCTGGTGAGGCCCAGGGAAACATCAGATGCCCAGGAGAGCAAACCGCGCACACGGTTAAGATGTAGATGACGAGCCACGGGGTTCTGTTGGTTCTGTTGGTTCTTTTCCCAAATAGGTTGATCGCGCATCTCCGGACGAACACACAGCAGATGTGAGCACGTTTACCGCCAGCCGTGAAACAACCCTCTCGACGACGCCCGCGGAGACCCCACCAAACAGGCACGGCAGGGCCCACGATCAGGAGCGCCGTGTCGGGCAGGGTGCGGACGACGCGACAAGGGACGTGCCCCCGCCCCGTGTCGTCTGATGAAGGCGGCTCGCGGTGTGGGTCCAGATCAAAGACTGGCTGGACGGCAGGGCCGGGGGGTGTGTGTGATGGAATCGAGGAAATGTTTCAAAACGTGTGACCGAAGTGTTGTCAAAAGGCGAGCGCAGGTGCAGTTTCTTCTCCCCTCTCTGGGGCATGCGCATTTGCGATGCTGGGCGAAGGGCGGGTCTGTTGGGATGCAGCTGGGTTTGTGATCACCAGGGAGCCCCCCCTTCCTTCCCTGTCAGTGGGTAGAAGTTTTCCGCACCAATGGGGGGCACCCAGAATTTTGGAAGCCTTGCCAACTGGTACGAAAGGGCCCATCCGGGAATCGACTGGATGATTTGTCAAATTGCAAACCTTGCTAACCAATAGAAATT
>NW_003315030.1:598882-617256 GCF_000150825.1 Verticillium alfalfae VaMs.102
TTTGGGTGCTGATCATGAATCCGGAAGGGGAAGGACTCAAACGTGGAGTGCGTCGTGGCAGGGTTGGCAAGGGCTGAGTCGGCCGGATGAGGCGGATGGCCGTCTCCAGTGGTGTATAGGAAAGCGTCTGAATTGGGACGGCAAGGTATAAATTATTGTGATACAAGTGTAATGAGTTTCCGGCGGACGCGCTGCGCTCACATGACAGCTTGCCAAGGCTGGAAGGGTAGTCGGATATCAGGATCATCTCGCTGGTCGAATAACCGTCATTTGTCTCGCAAAGTTGTTCAGTAAAGTTAGGGTTCATCTAGGCTAGGTACCTAGGTAAAATTGACGGCTTTCGCCACACTGACATGGCCATTACCATGAGTGCTGCCTTGGCAACGGCAGTTGATAGAGTTTGGGCGCATTACATGTTCTTGTCTGTGTGTTGATCATGACTGGCGGAACGGAGAGTTAGCCAAGACTTCTTGATATGCGTAGGTACTATAACAGCTGCCGGATGCCGAGAGGGTCGGCCTGGGCTGGATGGTCTGAGCTAGAGCCAGAGCCCAGACAGACCGGGCGCGCTGACCCAGTATGACCCAGTATGACCCAGTATGTGAGTCGTGGTGTCTTGTTTGAATACAAGTTGAGATCACCACGATGCAGGCCAGACATGGTGATCAACTACTGGATGTGAGCCGCAGGACGAGGGGTAGCAGCTCCCACATGATGCACAAAGGAGAAGGAGAGGCTCCTGGGCTCCTGGGCGGCGTGGCGGTGACTGGATTATGTAAGGACAATGCTCTCACGTCGAGCTGATGAGCTCATACATGTCAAGGTAAGGTGCCACGACGCGACGAGCCATTCTCAACGGGGAGCCAATGCCTTGGTCTTGGCGCACCTGCTGATTGGTGGCAGTAAGACCTGTCTGCCAAGAGTGACACTGACAACTCCTGCCTTGTCCACCCTGATTGGATTGCACTGCCAAGGACACCCCAAGAGGGCCAAGAAGGCCTTTCCTTGGCTTCTTTGGCTTCTTGGCCTTTTAGCCCTCGTTCTCGTCTTGGCTTTCCTTGGCCTCGGTTTCCTGCTGACTTGGGCTCAAGGGGCGCCTCCCAGTGAACTCGCTGCCCGCTTTCCTCCCCTCCCGTAGCCGAATGGTCTGGCATTGCCGTGAACGTTGGCGTTAGTCGTTAGGTCGGTATTGGCACATTCTTGACTCTCGTCCCACGTCTTGGTCTCGCATCCTGGAGGGGAGAATCCCGTGGCTTTCGCCATCCGACTCTGAACCTCCTCTCCCTTCCCGACCCTGACCGTCCATTTTGGCCCGCCCTCACAGACTTCCGACCTCCTCATCGGCCCTCAAAAGGTGGGTGGCATCCATCTCTTCTCAGTCTATCAACCGCCTATGATCGATGACCTACGACGCCTACCCTCATCGCTCCATCCTGCCCGCCCGCCCGCCTTGTTGCACCGACGCATCCGACCCGCATCAATTCGCTGCCTACCCTGTCCGCCACAGCAACACGAAACACCATCGAAGACCGCCCGTCCCTCCGATCTCCGCCAAGCGTCGTCGGGATTTGCAATTCCTCAGTGCCCTCGCCGCTGCTGCATAGCAAACCAACACCAGATCTGCTGCCCGCGCGACCGGTCGGCCGATACGACGCGAGCACAACGCCATACAACTTGTGGAACACCCAGGCTGCGTGATCTGGTTCGCATACAACTTGCACGTCGATCACGACGACGGAGCCCCGGCGAGCCCTGAGCCTTCGCTGCGTTCAATGCGTGCGCTTCTGCATTGAGATGCGACATCCCAAACGACCCCCCGCCGCATAGCTTTTGCTCTGTTTCCGCGTCTCCACCGTCCCCCTACAGGCGCTCGACATCCGACCTACGATCTTCATCCTAGAGGCCTGCTCTTTCGCCGCCCACTTTTGCCCGACGATAAACCTCCGGTTCCGACCTGCCGCGTTCTCTTTCGACATCCCGCGATCGATTCCCTCTTCTTTCCCCACCCCCGCTATAGCGACGTCGACCGTCGCTTATAGTGAGAGAAAGAAAAGACCACGCGGGATGATACCCTCCCCTCTGTTGGCGGTGCTGGCGGGCGCCGCTTGTCGCCGCCGCCGCCCAGGCACCGACCATCACCGCACAGAACGACGTCCCGGACTGGGCCGCCGAGTCAACAATGCAGCTCTCACTGTCTTCCGCCGGCGGCGAGGTGATGCCTCTCGACTACACAATCATGCCGTCTACCCAAAGCTTAGGCTTAAATCAATCCGAAGTCGCCCGTGGAGTACGTATCCTTCTACCGCCGACGTGTGCGTGTTTTGACGGATGAGCTAACCTACGCAGTCTATCAAGTTCGAAGGTATCATGATTGCGGCGGACCCCGACAACTATGATCTCATCACTGGCCCTGGGCAGATCGCCTACCTGTCATGCGACGAGAAGGACGATGGCCGCTCGGCAACCCCCAATGTCATGCTACTGGAGTTGATGGAGAATAAGCCGAAGGCCATTGTGCTCTACAGTACTGTCGGTAATTGGTGCATGCTCGAAGGCTCTGAACTTCCCTACCAGAGCATTTTCACCATGGCCGACGCTGGCGACGCCATGGCCGCATTTGAAATTCTGAACAATACCAACGAAGTTGACGTCATCCAAGTCACCATCACTGGCAACACGACATCGGACAGCTCAGGCAGTGGCGGCAGCAGCGGCGGCAACAACTCGGCCGTCGCCATGAGCATTCTGTACACCATTACAGGCCTCATCACCCTGCTCTTCCTCATCATCATCTGCACAGGTGCCATCCGAGCCCATCGCTACCCTGAACGCTACGGCCCCAGCAGTGGTCACGCCGGACGGCCTCGCCAAAGCCGTGCCAAGGGCCTTGCCCGCGCGGTTTTGGAGACGATTCCGATTGTCAAGTTTGGCAGCCCGGAACCCGCGAAACCAGATCCCGATATGGAACTCGAAAATGCCTCGATTGAACCGCGCGACAGACCCATCGAGCTGGAGCCCGCAGGAGGAGGAGCAACGCCGCAAGGAGCGGCAGGCAGCATTCCGCAGGCCACGGCAGCGGCCACCGGAGGTGCGACAATGTCAGCCACTGGAGCCGTCGGTAATTCCAACGACGAGCACCTGGGGTGCACAATCTGCACAGAAGACTTCAACGTGGGAGAGGACGTCCGCGTGCTGCCCTGCAACCACAAATACCACCCAGGCTGCATCGACCCTTGGCTCGTCAATGTGTCTGGCACCTGCCCGTTGTGGTCAGTTCTCCTTTGCAAAATGGGTGTATGTTGTACAGATGCTAACATGTCACAGCCGCCACGATCTGCGACCTGAACACGACGAGGACGAGGAGCGGAGCTCCGCAGACGATGCGCTCCCGCCTCCGCTCGAGCTTGACGGCCAAGACAGCGACAGTAACAGTACCAATGGACCGCAGAGACGCAGGACATCTCGCCTCCTGGATCTCAATCGACTGCGGAACGCATCCGTGGAAGAACGAATGCAAGCCCTGCGAGACTACCGACGCGAGCAGCGTGCCCACGCCGCACCGGAAGGGTCTTCCGAGCATGAGGTTGACGCGCGAGGCCGCCGGGCCAGGCTGGCCGACAAGCTCCGTGACAAATTCAAGATCCGGACGAGCCCCCAAGGCGGCAGCGGCGAGTCCTGATAGACAAGACATGTCGACTGTTGTCTGCGGTGTCAAATTTTCCATTCTCTCTCTATCATTCTAGACTCAGAGCCCACGAGGCTCAAAAGCATCATTTGGACAGCATTGCGCGGCGTTTAACGGATATCGAAACTAGGGTACGACTTGCTAAAGGATTATGGTGGGCTGGCTGGGACGTACATGACGAATCGATGTTGTTATTGTAAAGGTGGACAATGGCGGCTACACATTTGGAGAGCAACGAAGAAGTACGGCGGAGTAGGAGAGAGGGGAACTTGGTCCCCCAACTGGTTGTGAGATCTTACCGCAGTGACGTGGAGACTCTCGCTGGAGGGTTTTACGGGAATAGCTACCTTCCTGGGATAAGTGTAGCTGGCAGCCGCGTGCGGCCAATCTTGTAACGGAAAACATGTTGACCATTCGTGACCTGACTCATTGATGTTACGTCGTTGCGAGTTGTTGGCTCGAGGAGATCTGGGGAGGGGGCGGACCATCGGGGTACTGCACGGCAAGCGTTCCGTCTCGAAGGGTTCTACGGCGTGATCGACCTAACGCGAACTCAATCTCGGCACGTGGACGCTCTTCTTCGCGGGAGGTTGTTGCTCCTCTGGATCATGTGACAGAGAAAGGGCTGACCGGCGTCTGTGGACGAGCACGAACGTTGTGCCCGCAGTCGCTCGATGCGGGAGCTCGACAAACGCAAGAAGAAGGAGGTTGTGGACAAGATCATCACTCCTGGAACACGCCGGCGTGGATTCTCGAAGCTCTCTGTAGACGGGAAGCCCTGTTGCACGTCTGTTCTCGCTGGGGTTTACGCTCAGAGCTACGTGCTACGTACAGGACGGGCTGGTGATAACGCATGCAGTAGCTTCATCAAGGCTCCTAGGGATGTGGGTTGCGGCGGCCTTTGCGCGCCGGGGCGAGGGTTCAGACGGCGCGGGCGATCATGGCAAGTCAAGCACGGAGCGGATTGGTGGGTTCTGATGGATTCATGGAGATTTGTCCTGCAAGGCTAAGTAGTTCTGGAGCACGATTCTGTAACTACATGAGTCCTTCAGCACTCACGTCTTGGACCTGCGCTTGTAAAGTGGCCACATTGGATGTGGAAGGCTCTCACTACGATCCATATATGAGCGGCGCTGCGCACTGACGCTACTAGTATGCACAGACGGATTGCTGCTCTTGGCGGGGATGGGAGGGGTCATCAAACAAACCAGTTAGACTGCCTCGTCGGCGCCCACGAAGTGAGGATTGCCCACAGAGATGGTTGCCGTCGCGGAAAAGGCAATGTCAGCAGGAAGTGATGGGGAGACCAGGTTCTCGGGAGCGTTGCACCAGTGTTCTGCGCTGCCTGGATTTCAAGGATTCTGGTGGTCGGTCGGGTCTGGACTCGATGCCGGCCTTCTTTGCTTGCTTCTTCGCAGCAGGTCAGAGCTAGTCTCAGCTTGCTTTTCACGACGTTTATGGCAGGCAAGCGATTTCTGACAAGTACATGGGAAATCGAAGCCACGTCTCCCTACAGGGCTGGAAAAAGTGACAGCGCCATCCACTGGTGTGGCGTGGCAGACTGGCGGAGGACGAGCCCGAAGGAAGTCGGGTTTGTGGACGATATCCATCTCGTAGCCTTCGCCCTCGCCACAGCTCTGGGCTCATTTTGGCGTGAGGTAGTAGGCCCGTGAGTCCCGCACGAACGCACCGACGCATGCACACCGAGTCCTTGCTTCCGGCGGGTCGTTGCCAGCCGCGGGTCCTGTTACGGCGGCTGTTGGGTGCCCATTGTGATGATTTGCGTTTTGGTACTCGGGCGAGGGAAGTGAAGAGCCTGGGCAAGCAGATGATGTGCAGGACAAGGTTCAACTTGGCTGCCTGCTGATACTCGTTGTGGCATTCTGCAATCGGGAGGCGCGACGGCGCTGCTCCGTGCCGTTGCGGGTGTCCGAGCGGTGCGATGGGCGATGGCGATTATCATGCCTTAGGTCATTTGAGGTATAGTAGGAGCGATGGTGGAAGAGGCGCGAGTCGCGCAGCGTCAGCGGTCGAGGGTTGAGACGAAATTGGATTTTCGAAAGCCACTACTTCTGTGTCAGTCGATAGCACATCGATTGGTAGGCGAAGAGAGTCAGGAACGTGGAGAGTTGGATGTGGCTTGCGCTCGCACACGTTTTTCCCCCTTCTGAGACTCGTCCCTCGCGTGGACTTGTCGCGATGAATCGACATCGAGTTGTGCTTGGCAAGACACATCAGAGACACATCCATACCCCGATGCTCGGATTGCCGCCGACCCCTCGAGACCCGTGCCAGGTCTCTGGCATAACATAGACGTGGCTGCAGGACAAAATGAGATCTAGCTTCGGATGTTTGTTGACCAAGCAGACAAATACGAAGGAAGCCGTGGGAACACAATGGCGCAAAAAGAAGAAAACACACAACCAAGGCCTAGAGACATAGGCATGCAGACGCTCGCTTTGACCGCTCAGCTGGGACTCGATCTCCTCGCCGAGCCATCCAAAGGCGTCGTCGCCCTCGCGAGCTAGCAGCGGTAGCACCTACGCCCGGCGCGGGAAGCTAACAGTAGCCAGGCCCGCCTCTGCATCGACCAAACAAGTACTTCCCACCAAGGAAGTACCTCACTGGTGCTGCTTTCCCGCGAGTCGCTCTGAGAGCTGCGCCGGGTCAGGTACGACGGGGCGTGAACAGTAGGCAACTATGGTCCCTACCGTGCGGGATCTTTCCTGCTTCTCTTGCGTCTGACCCTGCCTGGGTTTGGTGTTTGTCCCTCTCGCTCTGCCCACCACAACGGCCCGCCTAGTGGCTGTCTCGCCGGCAAGTCAGCCCAGGGAAGAGGTCTTAAAGACCCCCCTTCTCCTTCGTAACGTGCTCCTCAGTAGAGGAATGGCTCGAGCCAGGCTGTGTTCTCGCTCTTCGCCCTCTTATACCTGAACTCCCTTTGCGGCAGCTATCATTCGAGGCTCGACATCGTCGATAGGTCAAGCGAGGACCTGAGCTCTTGTTGATTCCCTATATCAACGACACCTCACCCACGATCGCCACTGGTAGTCCGCGAGGCATACGGTTAGAGGGCTGCATCATGGCGCCTCACCTACAAGCAAGGCAGGAAAGGGCCGATGCCGTCACCGGCATGCATGCCGTCGAGCCTCTCGCTGGTATAGTTTTCAGTGTCATCATCTGCCTCGCTTCTATCACTGTTATCTCGGCATTTCTCAGTGAGTTCTCCCGCAAGACTTGATGGAGTAGGTTTCGTCTAATGGATCAATTCCTGTGTTACAGCCCAAAGATTCCTCGCAATAAAAGTCTGGAAGAGGCTTCCTTTTGTCGTCTGGCGTATGTTTCCTCCCATCGAGTCGTCGCCAGTAAGACCTTCTCGTCAAACTAACTTGCCGACTATTTTAGTCGTTTTTCTCATCTATATCGACTCGTACCTCTTTGTTTTCGTCACAGGCCTTCTGCAATTTGCGTTAGGCGTGAACACGAGCTTCTCCATATGCGATGGGGCTATTCTGCTATGTCTGGTTTGCTATGTTACCACGAAAGTGAGCTCCTCCCCACCTCACACGTATCATTTTGGGGCAAGACTCTAACATCTACTTCAGGTCGTAAGTTGAATCGTGTCCTGGAATGGCGATATGACATTGACCCAGCAACAGTTGATCTATCTCTTCCTAGTAGAGAGAGCTGTAAGTGGCCTTTACCGTATGTTCAATGTGCTCGTACTAATAATGGGCCAGCACGTCGTCCGCGGCACCAAGAAGTCACGCTTCAAGTCCAAGATGTATCTATTCAACTCGTTTGGTATGCTTGGAGTATACGTCGTCATTGCTATCCTGAACTTTATTTTGTACGTATTCCCTCCTATCGCCGAGTCACATCTGTTAACACAACACAGCCGCATCACGCGCCTCGAGAATGGCCTCTGCGTCATTGGCATGCAGAAGGTCTCCATGATTCCCCTCATCTCCTTTGACGCTGTGGTGAACATTTACCTCACTATTCTTTTCCTCATCCCTCTGAAGAGTAAGGGCAGTCTATTTGTCTTCCTTCTGTGGCCATTCGCTCACGACCTGCAGATCTCTATAGCTTCAAGAACTTCGCCCGAACCCCCGCCAATGTACGCCTGCGCACTCTCGCTATGCGCACGTTCGTTGGTGCGCTCTGCACAACCGTCAGTAGCATTGTGTAAGTACTCTTCCCGACACCAAATCCATACGTAAACTAACACTCGACAGCAATCTCACAGTACTCATGGCTCTTAACGGCGAACCCGGATGGGTTTGTCTTATGTGCTGCAATCTCGACATCCTCTTCTCTGCTATTGTCGTACAGTGGGTTACATCCAAGGATAATGCAGCTTCTTTCTCCTCAACCTCGGACCTTTATGGGAACAATGGCCCAAGCAACAACCCAGACGGCTCATCAGACCCGGTCCACCGCACGTCTCCAGGCCTTGAGCTCGAATCGAATCTCCATAGGCATTCCAGCCTCAATAAGGGTTCCTTTGGCGCCGACTACAAATCTCATCACCATCTTGATCTCTCCACACGCCGTCCCTCGTCACAGGACATTGTGCTTGGCGACCCCGGTGCCATGGCCATCGACAGTCCTTACGGCCCCGGCGATGCTGCGTCTAGTGTCGAAGAGGAATACAAAGGCCGGTCCAGCTCCGGATACCCTCCTGAAATTACGCGAACAACCTCCGGACAGCAGCAGCAGCAGCAACAACATCACGGACAAAATGGCGTTGTATTAGTGACGACAACGATCAGCCGTGAGTCAAGGCCTGGCCCGGCCGTTTTCCAGCCAGTGGAGGCCCAGGAGGCAGAGTCTACGAGGGGACCTGGATGGGGAGCGAGGAAGAACTCGGCTTCTGCCGGAGTATTTGAACAGGGCTTGATGTATGGCAAGACGGAAATTCGTGGTGGCAAGCCATGATGTTGGAGACGCAGTCAATCGACGAGGGCTGACCGAAGCGTCTCCTGTCGCCCCTACGTATCTTGACCGGATTACAGAACGGTCAGGTCAGGGGCCTGGAAGGTGTTCGGCCCATAGCGGCGTGTTTGATTATATGCTCTACAGGGTAATCTTGAATATCACAGAAGCGTAGTGAGAGTTGACTGTACTGCCTGGTTGGCCGGCATTCGACATTAGAAGTGCCCTGACTCTGGCGACGTCTTTCTCGTGACATTTCTCCCATTACGAAGAGTTTCTCATGTGAATTAGTTCACCTCAAGAAGTTGTGAAAATGGTGTGCCCTCAGATCCCCAGCCATCCGCTCTCGCCCTCATCTCTGCCTCCGGCGCCTGAAGTTTAAACCATTCACTAAGACCATTTGCGTTCAAAGCCAAGCAGTCGGGTCGTTGAACCCACGACCTGGGAAGGTGGGACGCCGCCGGAGCCGGAGTCCCGCCCTCCCAGAGCACGCAAGACGTCCCAGCAGGGCGATTCTCCAGACGCCCAGACCGATCTCGCCATGCCCCCCACCAAAGGCACCAGTCTTCATCCGGGCGGGGAGCACCTGGAGTCCCCACGCCATGCCCACTAGCTCACCCGCCCCGACCAGCGAAAATAGCTAAGACAAAGGCGAGGCGAGACAAGGTTAAAAAAAAAACACCCAAGTCGGTTGTCGCGCAGACCGGTAGTCGAGACCACGACGACACAGAAGGGGACAAAGGACAGCGACAAGGGAAAAGCCATGTTTGGGTCCCGAGGAGAACCTGCAGATTCACAAAGCCGCTTTGGTGTGCTGGGGGCTGAAGATCGACGCGGGCCGGCTGGGCAGGGGAGCTTGATCTGCGTGTAATTTCCGTACAAGGCCAGAGGCGAGATTGGACGATCTGGAGATGCACGCGGGTGACCAGGTTCGTGGGATGCGGCTTGTCGTCTTGGCTAACTACCACTCTCATCGTACGGGCATGGTCTCGTCGTAAGAGCATAGCAAGTCGCACAGCGAAAAAGTTTTCATGCAATGGAGACGAGGAGAGATATAGCCATGGGAAATGGGATTTCTTTGTTGCTTCGTAGCTCGTAAACGAATGTCTATCCTTGTCCGTCCTTGGACCCGTGTTGTACCGTGCCCTGTGCCGTACCTATTTGTCCCCTTATGCCCTTTGTGCCGTTTTTGTTCTCTATGTTCCGGTACAAGAAAAAAAAAAGAAACAGTGTCCTTCCAAAACACCAAAGTTTCGGGTATCGCCTCCAAGATCTTGGGTGGTGTTTCCCAGCCCCTCGAGTATGAACCCTTGTTCATGATAATCATCCAGTGGGAAAAGGAGATGTGATCCAGCGAATGACACCCAACGGACGCAAAAGGTGGAATGTCGAGAAAAAAAGTGGTTATGTGCAAGAAGTGAAGAGTGTTTGTATCACAGCGAGATACTCGCTACGAACGAGGAGGTTGCACAGCTTAAGAGGAGGCGTAGGCCTTGCCAGCGCCGGAGAGGCCGCCGGAGCTGATGAGCTTGCCGTTGCCCTCGGCGACCATGAAGAAGGAGTAGCGTTCGAGCTCCTTGAGGGCGTCGAGCTTGGGGATGTTGGTCTGGATCCAGGAAGAAACGGCGCCGTCGTCCTCGCTGAGAGGAGCAAACTCAGTCAGCCAGACAGGCTTGCCACCGCAGATCTCGGAAGCCTGCTTAATGTGGGTGAAGAGGGTGTCAGCGGCCTCAAGAGGAGAGTACCAGTGGACGACGCAGAAGTCGTACACGCAACCCTTGGCATCGCAAGCAGCGACCCAGTCCCTCAGCCAGTCGAGGCCCTGGCCGGCAATGTTGCTATTGGTGACAGCGGGGGAGCCAATCTTGACCTGCTTGCCCAAGGGGTTGACGTGCTTGACGTGGGCGTCGGCGGCCGACGAGGCATCCATGTTGCACTGCGAGGGCATATCGCACTCGTTGAAGGACAGAATGTGGGTAGAACCAGCCTCGATGGAGCTGGCGACGTTCTTCTCCCAGCGCTGGAGGTGAACATCGATGGGCCCCCAGAGCTGGGGAACGTACTCAACACCAGCCTGGGAGAGGCCGTTGTCGCTGGAGTCCCAGTTGTATGCCCAGGGGCAGTTGGTGCACTCGTTGCCGTTGGTGAAGAAGCTCTTGACAAGGCTGGCGTCGTTGTAAGCGAAGCCACGCTTGCCACCGGAGGTACCGGTAGAGCCGGAGTTGGTCTCCTTCTTGGGAGTGTCCTGGGCGCCCTCCTCCTTGGGGGAAGTCGCAGGAGTAGCGACGACGGCAGTCTGGAGAGTAGTGGGGGGCACGACCGGGGCGGGGGGCTCGACGGCGGCGGGGGTTTGGACAACGACGTAGGTCGAGGTGGTGGTCAGGGGGTTCTGGGGAGCCGCATAGTCGGGGCTGGGAGCGGGCTGGCCAGGGCCGGCGGTGACGGTGACCCACTCGGTGACAATCTCAACGTGGGTGTGCGCGTACACAATGTCGCGCTCCTCGTGGGAGTGGCGGTGGGCGTTGAAGGCAACAGCCTCCTTGGCCAGGGCCAGGGAGGCAAGAGCGGTGACGGCCTGCTTGTTGAACATGGCGACGAGAGAAGTCGGTGTCTGGGTTCGTGGGTGTAGTTGAAGGAGGTTCAAGGAGAGGGAAAGGCGAAATGGAGACTTGATATGGCCTGTCTGGGTCTTGTGTGAAGTCTTTTTCGAAGGAACAGTGTACACCGTCGAGGTGAAGGAGCGTTGTTGCGTTTGCTTTTGTTGTGCTTGTCTATCAAAGACGCAGAAAGGAAGGTGATGTCGAAGCTAGCGACAAGTAGAAGGAATGAGCTTGTAGCTGAGGAGGGAACGTCAAGCCGGTGATGTGGGTAGAGAAGGTGTTTCGAAAAGCCCGGGGAAAGGGGGGACGACGAGGGTTCTTAAAAAGAGTGCCGGAACAGACAAACAATGAATCAAGGGCTGAGGGTTAACAGTGAATGTGTGGTGAGGTGGGTAGCCCTGACATTCACCATCGAGAGAGGGGACGCCAGGCTGGGCCCGATGGAGTCGTCACGACAGGAGGGTGGGTGGGGTGTGGGCCCCCCCCTGCAGGGGCCAGACCTTCGCGCCTTCCTTCTCTTTGTGTCCCTTCCAGTTCAGGGCGCCCTGGTTTCCCACTTCCACTGTACCTGCCACGCTCACACCCGATGCAGGTACCATGGCCGGGGGGTCGTTTTGGTGCAGCGACGAGTCAATTGGCAGGAACGACGCGGCCTTTCGAGGAGGCACAAGGTCCACAAACGAGGATATGGTTGGTACATAGTACACGTACACCGGCCGCTCGTATCTGCTTGCCCTTGCAGGCTATAGCACTGGAGGGATGTATAGTCTGGTCAGTCTATCCAGTCTATCTACCTCTAGTCGCTTGCAAATGCCTTTCTTCCATGCCCCCTTGACTTCGCACTCGCCCCTCTAGTCGCGCGCTCGCGCAGCCGCTCACAGAGGGCTAGGCGCTACCTGCGACACTCGCGCTGGACGGGCCAGACCTGAGAGCGCTGGGGACGCTGAGGGCCACGAGGGCCCATGTGGTGACGGAACGCCGGAAACGGCCAAGATCTGGCGGCTCAGGCTGAGCGTGCTTCTCCTTCCGGACGGCTGAACACTGGAACTTTCCCCGTACCGGATGTGCGATGAGCGCCCATCGTCCATCCGACCTGATCGGTTATCGACCATCGCATGGCCAGCCCCGAGCAAGGTGCACCTCCCTGTTCTGGACTGCAACAGGCGATCACCACCGTTCAGGGCAACTCTCAGCACCGCCCCCCTCGGTTCTAGACCCTTTGAGCAGTGGGTCCATTGTCGAACCCGTCGAGCGAGCGAGCGATTGAAGAAGTGTGGTGAATGAGAATGACGACGAACGATTGAGCGAACGAGAAAAGAGTGGGAAAAGAGACGACAGGTCGAATCACACGAGTTCAGACGAACAGTCGGCCCATCTCTTTCGTTTTGCCTACGCAGGTCCCTCAGGTACCAACCAACCAGCCTGTGTGTTTGACTGTGTCTGTCCGGCGGCCGTCTCTGGCCGTCCCGTCAGCGAGGAGGCACCGAGAGCCCCTGCTTTCACCCGCCCCGTGTTCTACGCTAACTGTCCGTTTCACAATCCAGCGCACCGGGCCACGTTGTCGATATCCTCGACCCCTGACTAAACCAAGCCAAGACTGGTCTTCCCCTCGCACCTTCCCCCATTCCGACTAGCCCCGTTCCTCGATGAGACCGTGAAACGGCGGGCGGGCAGGAAGCGAAATGAGCACCTGCCGCCCCGGGGGCCCTTCATCCGCTTGGCGGCACCATCAAACCACTGACTGCCCTGAATGCCCTGAATACCCTGGCGGCCCTGACTTCTCCTCGCTGAATCACGAACCCTGGCCTCGGCCACACACACACACACACACACAGAATCGGTGGACATCCACTGCCACCCCCTGGCGCTTCGGAGAAAAGAAACAGAAAACGACTCAACGGACCCGCGCGCCAACCCTACTTTGGGCCCATCTCTCTGTCTGCGGGCTGTCTCATGCCCTCGCAAGCCCTCTTTTCGTCCTGTCTAATTTACCAGCCTGACGGTTTTCACGATCGCTTGGAGGGGGCCGCCCAAACCTCTCACGATCAAGCTAAGAGGCGTACCAAGTAATATCCCAGTGCCGTGCCGTGAGACCCTGCCGGCCACCACATGCCGTCCCGCGGAACCAGCATCAAGGCCCGCGGCCTGCCAGGGCCAACACAAAGGAAGCAATAGGCAAAAGCTTGACCCCGGTCAACCTGCCATCTCGACCTTGGACGATGAAGGTGGATCGGGCTGCGAGCCTCAGGCGACGAGAGAGAACGAGAGCTCCGTTCCCCGACCACCCCCTTCCACCACGATAGGTACGCTAAAAACAAGGCCCAGAACTTGCTTGCAGCTGCCTTCTTTCGACTCGACGGGGGGGACGATCCGGCTCATGTCGACTCCATTGCCGCCCACTCGGCGTACATGTACGTCGCGGCGAAGCCACCACGCGCGATTCGGTGATGGGGCACGCACAAAATTCCTACTGTTTACCCCCTCCAATCGCCCTTGTGTTTAGCCGTTCGGCCTTCTCAGCGTCAGGGCTAGCTGGAGGGGCGTGAGCGCGCGCGGGCAGGAGAAGCAAAGCCTCTGCTGGCCACGTCATACGCATTCTTCAGGCCACGGGCTCCTGCCCAAAGGGGAACACGAGGTTGGATTGATGAAGCAAGCCTGGCTGGACGAAAGGGTTACACTCTACTACTGGACTTGGCAGTCATGCTGAGTGCTTATTCATTGCGCACAACGCCGTTTCCGGGTTCCTGGCCGGCATCGGGTAGAGAGGTCTGTCTGCCCTTAATCCGTCTCCTCGGCTGAAAGCAAAGTCAGTAAAGTCAGTAGTGACACGACACGTAACCACCAAGTAATTCTCAACCGTGGCAGTTGGGATCGGCAGCATCTAGGCCAACTGCCAAGACATGGCGTTCGAGAGATTTATTCTCACAGGCTCATCCATCACCTGGAAGTCCGTTGGAGAACAATTGGCCGGCTGAAAACCCCAGCGCCTGATCTCCACCAGGACCATACTTCTTCGGAGGCTCGGGCGTGTTGTCACCGTCGGAGGCAGCGGTTTTTTTTCCATGTCAGTCATTCACATGACAGACGTGTAACCGAGCCGGCAAACACACATGATCAGCTAGTTGGCTTAACGTTTGTTTCGACTGCATCCAGCACACACACACACACGCACGCATGTGGACATCTGATGATTGACGCCTCCGTCGCAGGAGGCTTGCTTGTTGAATACCAGCCGGTGGCTTAGTTTTCTGTTGGGAGAATGACATGGTGATCTTGCGCCGTTTGCCGGCCAATAGACAGCCACAAGCTAATCCGACAGAAGCACTGTGACCGTGGCAGGCGGTGGTCGTGGTGCTGAACCGCTGGCTCTCTGTCTAGCCTTGTCGTCTATATGACGTGGACGGACTGTACTGGAGCTAGAGGTTGTGACACACGTTGCTTTTGCCCTTGGCCAGCGAAGGCTTTTGCCGTTCCCGGTGAGGCTTTTCTAGTCAGGCACCGTTCCAGTGCTGGCATTGAGTCCATTGTCACCTGATGCCCTGCCCTGGCTAACGTTTCTTTCCGGCCATCCCGAATGTCAGTAATCTGTGGGCCATTTGGAATGTACGACCTGCCCATCTAGGTACATCAAGCATGGGGCTTCGATGCGCCCATTCAGAGAAAGCACTGCTGCAGCTGTCACCAGCTGGCAATGCTTTTGAGCAAGAAGGGGGCCTCCAGCCAGCCGGCCAGTCTTACATCAACGGAGGACCTATGTACGGACATTGGGTAAGCTGCCATAGGCACGACATCCAAGTCGACCAAGTATGGCTTGGGCGTCTGGCGCATCACGCGCGGCACGGGGCCACTGCCAGCAAACATCTGCGGCACGACGAAACCCAACGCCTGGGTTGGTTGTGACATACAAAACCAGCGGATCCCGGGGACTCGACGTGCGGCCTGCCTACAATGCACCACGTGTTCCGCCGGATGTGGGACGGGTCGCAGCACAATCGCCGACGCTGAACGGGGTAAGCAAACGGCTCGGAAGCCAGGCAGACACGCCCTGTCTTGGAGGGGACGGCTGCATCCAGTCCGTCTCCGACAGACTTTCGAGCGGACAGTGTTCGCTGCGACGACCACGAAGCCTAACGCTGGACAGATCGACGACGGAGCCTCCTTTCTAGTGCGCAGACCAGCGATAACGACGAGTGTCGCCAGCATGGTGTGGTCATGGTGCAGCTCAGCGCGCGAACGCAGAGGGACGATGGAAACGGCCCAATCACGCCGTGGCACCTCAACTTGGTTCACGAGCGGCGCATCAATGGCCCGTCTCACTGCCGCCATGACAATCAATGATCATCCCTCATCCACGTGACGGCCTGTCTCGCTCACGCTGGGAATGAATTGACGGGGGCTTGGCCTCACAAGGCTGAATTGGATCTTCGGGTGATCACGCAGCGGGCCTCAGAATTGAGACGTACAGCATTCTGCGTGCTAGAAGACGAAGCGACTGAGATGCGAGTTGGAAACGGATGCTTCTCTCATACCATACTGTCTGTTCCATAACTCGTTCCAGACTCACCAATATGGACTCGACGCAGCCCCAGATGCCGGCACTGCTTCCAATAACGATGGCGGTGCCACCAGATGATTTTGACTACGGCGCGTTCCTCGATGGGGATATGGAATTCGGCATAAGCGACGAATATCTACACGCCTCCGGCTCCGACCCAGATTCCGCCCTCAATCTGTCTTCATCGTCGGTCGATTTCCGCTCCAGCGACACCACGGTTGTGCCATCCACCCAGAAGAAACTCGAGAGGAGGGGCCACACCAAGAGCCGCAGAGGATGTTTCAACTGCAAGCGCAGACGCATCAAGGTGCCGAGCCCGATCAGGCTACATCAGCCCTTCTCGATCATGACCACACTGACCATTCGCAGTGTCAAGAGACCCATCCAGCCTGCGGTCACTGTCGCAAATCGGGCCTCCAGTGCGAATATCCCAGTCTGCCCCAAATCACGCACCAGCCCCAGCACAAGATACCCATCTTCACCATGGAGGATATGCGCTTCTTCCAGCACTTCCTGCTGCAGTGCTACCCCCATCATCCTCTCGGCAACGAGAACGTCTGGACGCACGAGGTGCCATGTCTTTCGCAGACGGTACGCCAGCAAGACCTTCCTCCTCCACGAAACGTCACTGGCTAACACGCCGTAGCATCCCTACCTCATGCATGCCATCCTCGGCCTCGCCGCCTGCGAGCTCAGGAGCCAGGACCCCTCGGTCCTCCCACAAGCCATGGTCCACCGCACAAAGGCCATCCGCGCCATGAAGAAGTCGCTCGCCGGCCTGCCCCGACGCGGCCTGACGCACGAACAGGCGAACGCTCTCATATCCGCCTGCTTCGCCCTGACTTTCCAGTCGGTGCTCCTCGAAGACGGCATGCCCGAGTACATGGCTTTCATCCGCGGCATCGTCGTCGTCGGCATGCAAATGGCCACGCGTCGCATCCGCCCCATCTTCTCCAACATAATGGAAGAGGACGCCAACGCCCTGATGCAGCCCGTCATGGAGAAGCTCGCCCCGCTGCCGCGCGCGTGGGTCGACGGCGCCGTCACGGGCATCGAGAACCTGGCGCCCCTCTGCGGGGCTCCCGACTCGACAGCGGCCGAGTACCACGCGCGCCTGCTCGACATGGCCGTCACGCTGCGGCGGTCGTCATGGGAGGGTTACCAGTGCATGAAGGCGCACTACGGGTGGTGGATCATGCTGCCGCACGAACGGTTCCAGCTGGTCGTCGACCGCGGGAGCCAGGTCATGATGCTGCTGGCGGCGCACTGGATCGCCCTCAAGCAGATCATGGCCGAGATTACGCTGCACGAGTATGACGTGCGGCAGAAGGCGCCGGCCGACAGGGATCATACAGAGGAGGGCATGCTGCGCTGGCTGCGACACCTGAACAGGCAGGTTGATGCGGCACATAGGAATTACAACGCGTGGCCTGAGTGGGTGGTTCAGCAACTGGACCGCGACCTGTCCTTCTTTGGCCAAAGGATGTGATCCTTGCTGGCCCATGGGTTATCTTGTTTACTTTACTGGGCGAGCCTTGCTTTCGTATTGACCATGATTATGTGACATGCTTTGCTTGTTTGTCTACTGTGTTTGAATGCCGTCTTCCCGTGAGTCGTGGCCATCCGCGCATCCCGTGGGAACGTTTTGAGACACTGCAATGAGGCCCTCTGTCGATCACAGAGCTACTCCAACACCCTTTCGCGCCGTCTGTAGGGCACCGCGTTCGATTGGTTCGTATTCCCCGTATCGTTCCAGAAACACTGCCCCGCCCACACGCGAGCGCCCGATCGACGAAAGCTTGTCTGGCCCGTCATCCTGTGAGCATGCTGCAAGGCTGGCTGGAGGCTGTGCTGCCGTATCTCGCGTTCACGGTGTTCGGCGGGAATGACCCGGATTCTGCCTTGGCCACCGTCTGTTGACGAGAAGACAGGTTAATCGCATGGCAAATGATGTGTTTCTCAATGGCTCGATCTCAAGATATAAGAGAGAGGCATTCTTCGCGTGGACACGGCAGGTATTGAAAGGATTGAATATCACAGCCAAGACCTGATCGCCAGCACCTGGCAAACCGCAGACAACCACGCGAAGACGTGTATAGAGCCAAGCCGAGGACGACCCATCCGTCACAATGTCCACAGTAACAGAAGCACCCCCGTTCTACACGCCAACGGCAAGGCGACCGTCGACGGCCTCCTCAACCCCCTCCCTCCCAGCCTATTCCTCGCCCGCCATCGCCTGCCGACAGCAGCAGCCCTTCACACCGACGACGACCCTCAAGATCATCAACCCAGGCAAGCCAACCATCTCCCTCCCCGGGCCCCCGGCCCCGCACCCCATCCCGGTCCACGACGCCGCAGCGCCCCCCGGCGCCCCCGCAAAGTACATCTCCCTCCGCGCAAGCGGCCGCTCCGGCACCGCGACCCTCGTCCCGGGCCACGACACGTCAGCCCCGGCCCTCGCAACGACAAGCTACCGCTTCGGGCCCAGACGGCCGCCAACCCTGACGCTGCACGGTCACGGCCACGGTCACGGTCACGGCCTCCCCCCCGACCCCGACCCCAACGCCGGGCCCTCTCGTCATGAAAGCAGCACGCG
>NW_003315030.1:617662-625296 GCF_000150825.1 Verticillium alfalfae VaMs.102
GCCGTCGCGGGGCGTTGCTTTCTGCGGGCGGGCACGGCGTGGCAGATGAGAAAGAGCGGGAAAAGGAAAAGATGGCGGCGCGGGACGTGCTCGAGCTTGTGGCTGTCGCGAGCTGTATCGCCATGCTCAAGAGGGAGGTGGACCGGCTGCGACTGAGGCAGGGGCTTGTCATGGCGGGGGCGGCGGGAGGCTCGTAGACAGGTGTTGTTTCGACTGCATAGCTGCTGTTCTGAGTGGGGGTTACAAGAGAACCTAGGTGTCTGGTGATAACTGTGTACCGAGTACGTGGTGAACATTTCACACTCCTCTGGTTTCACTCATAGCAAAGGCCCCAGATTGAGTAAACGCTCCATTTCTGCTATCTCGACGGATCAATCATACACCCCAAAGCCACACTTACACAGAAGTCCCTCTCTTATGTACCCAGATCTACTCGATACCGTGGGGTTGTATCGCGCCCTGTCTATCGCAACTCCTCGCTGAACGACTCGGTCGCGTTACGGCCGTTGTCGGAGTCCCACCTCTCGACGGCGCGTCGGTACTGCAGGCACGAAAAGAAGTCAGTCGAGGACAGAGTTAAAGAAAGGCCACGGCCGCAGTGGGGTTGTTGACATACCGCAAAGACAAAGTTTAGGATCAGCGCAATCATCAGCGCCACGCTGATCACCAGCGGCCCGATCACGTTGTCGAAATCCTTACCGCTGCGCTCAATGATCATGCGCCGCCTGACGCCCATCATCCAGTAGCCCCAGCCACCAGCAAACACGGCAATGAGGATGTACATGATGCCCATGACCTCAGCCAGAGTGTTGCGTCCAGCGGCCGAGTACAGGCTGACGGCCAAGCCGCCGAGCAAGATGCAGATGTGCTGCCACTTGAGGAACGTGCGCTCGTTGGCCAGCCACACCTTGGGCTCGATCTTGAGCTCGCCAGTATTCTTGACCCACTCGCTCGGCTCGACGACGCCCTCAGGCAGCGGCCTCTCGCGCTCGTGGCGGGCACGGGAGTACCGCGACAGGGAAAAGCTGGGCAAGACGGCGGACAGCGTACCGTACCCGGTCCTTTGATCGCCGTCCTGCTCCTGCCCCTGCTCCGGCTCTTCGCCATGCTCCCGGCCCTCGCTGGGCTCGCCAGCCTCCTCCACGGTGGGCTCCCTCGGCACGGAACGCGCAAGGCTCGCTTCGGCAGCCATGCGGTCGGCGAGGTACGACTGGCCGGCAGGCGAGCTGCGCGACGCCTTGTACGAGCTCACACGCTTGCCGAGGAAGCTGCCGACGGCAACCTCGTCCTCGGCCCGCTGGGAGCGACGCTTCTCCTCGGCCTCAAAGGCCTTCTGGGGATCCTTGCGGATGTCGCCCTCGAGGTCGCTCAGCCAGAAGGGCAAGTTGTTGACGTAGTCCTCAAAGAGGGAGGCAACGCCATGCACAAACTTGGAAAAGCGCGGAGCCGGGTGGACAAGATGGGAACCCATGAGGTCCTCGATCCACGCAGGTCGTTTCTTGCCGAGGTCGCGGAGCTTGATCTCCAGAACGGCGTAGGGGAAGCGCGAGACCTCGCTCTGGTTGATGTCCTTGAAGGGGAACGTCAGGTTGCGGTCGTCAATGTCGAGGCGGTGCCACTGGCTGGGGTCGCGGCACGGACGGTCCCTGTCGAGGGTGTCCTCGCGGATAAAAGCGAGCTCGGTGTCGAGGGAGATGCGCACGCGATCGTCCGAGGGCTTCTGGAAGGCACTGCGGACATAGTTGGCGCGGAGAACGGGCTGCAAGCCCTTCTCCTGGACAAACTTGTCGAGCTCGTCAACCGTCTTGCGGAAGGCTTCGACGTCACTGGCGGCCTGGCTCTGGCGCTTCATCTTCTGGATCGTCTTGTCCATCTTGTACTCGCCGTCGAGGAAGGGCTTGACGTACTTCTCCTTGATGACCATGCGGCGCTCCTCGCTGGAACCGTGATCGCCGACCGTCTTCTGCTCGAGGGTTAAATCGGGCTTGGACGACAGCTGCCCGTACCAGCGGACGCGGAACGAGGAGGCCTCGGCCTGGCGGTCGACCTTGTTGGAGTAGAGCTCAAACTTGCTGTTGTCGAAGTAGAGGGAGGTGATGGTGGGGTCGTTGGCGACATCGAGACCCTTGGAGGACTGCTCGCTGTAGACGAGGGCGGGCAGGCGACGCAGGATATACGTCTTGACCTCGAGCAGGTTGTCGGGGTGGACCCAGAACTTGTGTGCCGTGTAGCGCTCGCCGTTGTGCGTCTCCCCCTGCTCCTCGAGCTCGCTGGGCAATTGGATGTCGGCGGCTTCGTCCTCGAGCGCTGGCCCAGAGCGTAGTACAGGATGGACAGCTTGTTGAGGAGCGGGGAGTAGCCCTGCTCCGAGTTGAAGGGCCGGCGCGACAGGCTCAGCTGCATCATGGGGCGGACCTTGTAGCGGCCGCCCGCGCTTGCGGTCATGCTTCTTGACAATCTTGAGGAAGGCAGTGTAGTTGATGTTGCTGTACTTCTTCAGCTCGCCAATCTCGTTGGTGATGCTGTCGAGCTCGGCCTCGAGCCCCTGAGTTGCTGCTTCTGTGGGCCGTCAGAGCTTGGCGCTTGGCCTGTCGTCGGCGCTGCGATCGGTGCTGTCCTCGGCGGGCACCATTGTCCTTGAGCTTCTCCAAAGGCTTCATCGACGCGCTCCGCAGACCCTCCACAGTCTTCTCCTGGAACTCGGCGACCTTTTCGAGTTGGGTGTTGAAGATCTCGTCGCAGAAGCGGCTCTCGTCCTCCTCGGTCCAGGGCACATCCTCATCCTCGTACTTGTCCTCGCGCAGGAGCGACTTGAGCTTGGCGTAGTCGATGTACTTGTCCTTCCATGGCGCGTAGACGGACTCGCGCAGCGTCTTGCCGAAACGCATGGTAGCGGTGCCCGGCAGCGGGTGTCACTCGGGTTGGAAAGAGGGTAGGCGGCACGTCGTCGGGGGGTGTTTGTATCGTGATGTCTGTTCGGGGGGGGGGGGGAGGCTGATATGGCGCGTTGAATGACGTAAAATCAAAAGTCTGCAGTCAATTGACCGCTGGCAATTGGGGAAGCACTCGCCGTCGTGCCGGATGCTGCGCGGGAGTGTGAAGGCAGAGAGCAGCAGCGAGAATGTGAGGTGGGAGAGGAGAAAGTTCGTCAACGCAGTCCGGGCCAGACAAAGTCAAGGCCAAGGCAAGGATGAACGACGGGGCAGAGAGCAGAAAGAGCTCCCTTGTGATGCTGCCCCACCTGCCGTCGCCCAGGGCGTCCAGGGCGTCCCAGGCAAAAGGTTCCAGTCGCCTGAAATCACCCATCGAAAGAGCGAGCCATTGCCCTATCAGCACTCTCGATTGCGAGCACGTGTGTCGTGCCTCGTCCCTGCCTCTGTCCGACCTGTTGAGCAAAGCTGCAACGTGCTTTCCTGCCATGAGATCCTCTGCGCACAACATGGGCAAGCCACGGCAGTCAATGATGGATTGATGGATGCCTCGATGAAAATGACGCACATCTGATTGAGTGCCGATATCCGTACAGAGGCGCTGTACTTTGCATGCATCTCGATATGCACCGCGTCCCCTGGACATGTCACCTATGCACCTGGCCAGCAAAGAAGAAAGAAGTGATGCATCGGCCGTGCCAACAAACAGCCACAGATTGCCCATGACATGTACGGCCTCGCATTCCATGGCATACATGCATACAGTGAGCGAGCATACCTAGTTAGGAGGGGCATCATCACCAATGACGAGGCATTATCAGAAATGAATCATGGACTCTACTAAATGATCATGTATCTAGGAAGCACATCGTCTCATGCTCTCATAGATGTAATGAACTATACTATATCTAGACGCATAATATTTGATAGAATACTTTTAAATGAACTAAGCTTAGAATACATGATACCTTGGATGCAATCATGGCCAATGTATTCCTGCACAACTGCATAACATGGATGATAGGCTCTGATGAATGCTCACAGATGATCAATCGATAGAATGACTAGATTCATTTACATTGAATGAACTGATAAACATTACAAGCTACCCAAACTACTGTACTCCAGCCTCATGGTATCATTCCTACGATTTCTGCTCATTCATCAGTCAATCTGCTTAGGCAAAGCGCAGCCTGCTTGGCGCGGGCGCTGAAGATCTCCTGCGGCGTGTGCTTGACGATACCGCCAGTCACGGGCAGGGCCGTGTACTGCTCGAGGTACAGATCAATCTCGCGAGCCGCCTGCCGGCCCTCGTTGATGCCCCACACAATGAGCGACTGGCCTCTGCGGCAGTCACCCGCCGCGAAGACGCCCTCCAGGTTGGTGGCGTACTTGCCCGGCGCCGTCTTGACGTTCTTGCGGGCGTCCTTCTCAATGTCGTCGCCAAGGATGCGGGCCTCGGGGCCGAGGAAACCCATCGACAGCAGCACGAGGTCCGCCGGGAAGAACTGGCGCGACTCCTCGAGCTTCTTCATGTCCCAGCCGCCCGACGGCGACTTGGTCCACTCGACGCGGATGGTGTTGATGCCCTTGACGCGGCCGCTGCCGTCGTCGACAAACTCCTCCGACATGATGCAGTACTCGCGCGGGTCCTTGCCCGTGTGCTGCTTGACCTCGGTGTGGCCGTAGTCCACACGGTAGATGCGAGGCCACTGAGGCCACGGGTTGTCGTTGCCGCGCTGCGGGGGCGGCTGCGGCAGCAGCTCAAAGTTGGTGACCGACTTGGCTCCGTGGCGGACCGAGGTACCAATGCAGTCGTTGCCCGTGTCACCACCGCCAATGACGATGACGTCCTTGTCCTTGGCCGAGATGTACGAGCCGTCGGCGAGCTCCGAGTCGAGGAGCGACTTGGTGTTCTTGTGCAGGAACTCCATGGCAAAGTGGATGCCTTCCAGCTCGCGACCCTTGATGGGCAGGTCACGCGCCACGGTCGCACCAGTCGCGATGATGACGGCGTCATTCTGAGCGCGGAGGTCAGTCAGGCTGGGCTGGCCCTCCTCGCCAATGGCAACGCCGCACTTGTACAGCACACCTTCGGCGGCCATGAAATCGGTGCGGCGCTTGACAATACGCTTGTCAAGCTTCATGTTGGGAATGCCGTACATCAGGAGGCCACCAGGGCGGTCCGCGCGCTCGTACACCGTCACAGGTGACCGGCGCGGTTGAGCTGGTCGGCAGCGGCGAGACCAGCGGGGCCGGAGCCGATGATGGCGACCTTCTTGCCAGTGCGCACCTTGGGAGGACGGGGAACCATCCAGCCCATGTCGAAGCCACGGTCGATGATGGCGCACTCAATCGACTTGATGCCAACGGGATCCTCGTTGATGCCAAGAACACAGGCACCCTCGCAAGGAGCAGGGCAGACACGGCCGGTAAACTCGGGGAAGTTGTTGGTCATCAGGAGACGGTTGAGGGCGTCTTGCCACTGGTTCTGGAAGACCAGCTCGTTCCACTTGGGAATGATGTTGGAGATGGGGCAACCAGTCTCCGACTGGCAGAAAGGAACACCACAGTCCATGCAACGAGCCGACTGGTACTTGAGCTCGTCCTCGTTGAGGCGGCTGGAAAGCTCGGCCCAGTCCTTGGTGCGCGTCTTGGCGCTGCGGTACTTCTCCGAACGACGCTGGTACTTCATGAAACCCTTTGTCTTGTCCAGAACGAGGGCGCGCTTCTTCTCGGCAGCGCTGTCGCCAATGGTCTCTTCGATATCTTGGAGCTTGGCGGCCTTCTCCTCCTTCTTCTTGTGCTGAACACCGGACACAATGGGCAGGTTGTACTCGTTGGCCTTGGCCTCGGCAGCCTTGGCAGCCTCCTCCTCAAGGACACGCTTGTAGTCGACAGGGAGGACCTTGACAAAGCGAGGGAGGGCACGGTTGAAGTCGACCAGGATGCGAGCGGCAAGCTCGGAGCCAGTGTAGTGGTGGTGGTCCTCGATGAGGCCGCGCAGGTAGGCGATCTCAGTGGGCTCCTCGACCGGGCCGGCTTCCACCATCTCCATGTTGAGCTTGGAGTGGAAGTCGTTGTTGATGTCGAGGACGTAAGCGATGCCACCAGACATGCCGGCGGCAAAGTTGCGGCCAGTGCTGCCAAGAATGATGACAACGGCCACCAGTCATGTACTCGCAGCCGTGGTCACCGACACCCTCGACAACAGCGGTAGCTCCGGAGTTGCGGACGGCAAAACGCTCGGCAGCGACACCGCGGAAGTAAGCAGCTACCACTGGTGGCACCGTAGAGGCAGGTGTTACCAATGATGATGTTCTCCTCGGCCTTGAAAACGGCGTTGCGGGGAGGGTACACGATCAGACGGCCACCGGACAGGCCCTTTCCGACATAATCGTTCGAGTCACCCTCGAGCTCAAGAGTGACACCGGGAGCCAGGAAGGCACCGAAAGACTGACCACCGGAACCCTTGATGTTGACGTGCACGGTGTCTAGGGGCAGACCGGCCTCGCCATAGCGCTTGGAGATGTGGTATGACAGCGACGTGCCCATGGCACGGTCGGTGTTGATAATGTCGCACTCAATCCTCGAGGGAAGACCCTTGTCAAGCGTGAGTTCGGCCTCGGAGATGAGCTTGTTGTCGAGGCGGACGTGCAGCTTGTGGTCCTGCTTGCGGACGTTGAAGGTGGCGACACCGGGCCTCAGCTTGTGGGCCGGGGTAAGCAACAGAGACAGGTCAATGTTCTGCGTCTTGCTGTTGCGAAGGTCGTCGCGGACCTTGAGGACCTCGGCGTGGCCAACCATCTCGTTGATGGTACGGAAGCCAAGGCGGGCCATGATGGCACGCAGCTCGTTGGCCAGATAGTAGAAAAAGTTGATCACATGCTCGGGCGTACCGGTGAACTTCTTGCGCAACTCAGGATCCTGAGTAGCAATACCCACAGGGCAAGTATTCAAGTGGCATTTGCGCATCATAATACAGCCCATGGCGATCAGGGGAGCTGTCGCGAAGCCCCATTCTTCCGCACCGAGTAGACAGGCGATGGCGATGTCGCGGCCGGTCCTCAGTTGACCGTCGGTCTGGACGACGACACGTCCACGGAGGTCGTTAAGGACTAGCGTCTGGTGGGTCTCGGCAAGACCAAGCTCCCAGGGCAGACCGGCGTACTTGATACCGGTCCAGCGCGAGGCACCAGTACCACCGTCGTGGCCCGAAATGAGGACATGGTCGGCCTTGGCCTTGGCGACACCGGATGCCACGATGCCGACGCCGACCTCGGACACCAGCTTGACGGAAACGCGCGAGCGAGGAGCAGAGCACTTGAGATCGTAAATGAGCTGCTTCAGATCCTCAATGGAGTAAATGTCGTGGTGGGGTGGGGGCGAGATGAGACCGACACCGGGGGTGGAGTGACGAGTGCGGGCAATGGACTTGGAAACCTTGTGGCCAGGCAGCTCACCACCTTCACCAGGCTTGGCACCCTGGGCCATCTTGATCTGGAGTTCATCCGAGTCGGCAAGGTAGTTGGAGGTGACACCGAAACGTCCGGAGGCGATCTGCTTGATGGCAGAGCGCATGGTGTCTCCGTTGGCCATGCGCTGAGATCGCTCAGGATCCTCACCACCCTCTCCAGTGTTGGACTTGCCACCGAGCCTGTTCATGGCGACGGCCAACGTGGAGTGAGACTCCATGGAGATGGA
>NW_003315030.1:626409-627693 GCF_000150825.1 Verticillium alfalfae VaMs.102
CGAAGAGCTGACGGAAGTACTCGTACAGCAAGCGAGGCGCCTGAGTACAAACAAGCCAGAGGGGCATCGTTACCCATGGAGCCAAGGGCCTCCTTCTCATCGGAGGCCATGGGAGCCAGCAGGAGGCTCACCTGTTCGTGGGTGAAGCCGAAAGCCAGAAGGAGCGGGTCCTGCTGAAGCAGGGTGTCGTCGGGCTTGGCAGCGAGGTCGAAAGAGCTTTCGAGCTTCTCCTGAACCTTGGACATGGTCAGGAGGTTGTTGTCGAGCCACGAACGGAAGTCGTGACGGCTGGAAACAGCCTCCTTGAGCTCCTTGTCATCGATGATGCGGCCAGCGACGGTGTCGACGAGCAGCATCTTACCAGGCTGGAGACGGCCCTTCTGGATGACGGTCTCAGGCTCGACGGGAATGGTACCGACCTCAGACGCGCAAATGATGCGGTCGTCATCCATGACGTAGAAACGGCAAGGGCGAAGACCGTTACGGTCGAGGTTGGCACCGCAGAAACGACCGTCGGCAAAGGTGAACAGAGCGGGACCGTCCCAGGGCTCCATCTGACACGCAGCCCACTCGTAGAACGCGGCCTTGGTGGCGTCCATCTGCGTGTTGCCCTGCCAAGCCTCGGGGACCATCAGCATGACGGCCTCGGGCAGCGACAGCACGCCGTTGATGGTCAGCAGCTCGAGGACGTTGTCAAAGGCTGCCGAGTCGGAACCGCCGTCCTCAACAATGGGGTACAGCTTCTCGAGCTCGTCCTTGAAGACATCGGACTGCATGACGCCCTCACGAGCCCTCATCCAGTTCTTGTTGCCACGAAGGGTGTTGATTTCACCATTGTGGGCGGCCCATCGAAGAGGCTGGGCACGATCCCACGAGGGGAACGTGTTGGTGGAGAAACGAGAGTGCACCAGGGCAAAGTGACCCTCGTAGTCGGCGTTGACCAGGTCGTGGTAGTATTGGTAGACCTGGACGGGCGCCAGCTGTCCCTTGTAAACAATGTTCTTGTTCGACAGGGAGCAGAGGTAGAACCAGTTGTGCAGGCCAATGGTGTGGGTGGCACGCTTCCTCAGAATGAAGAGCTGGATCTCGAAGTGGCGGTCGTCGAACTTCTCGGGATCGGTGATTTCGGGCTCGACGCCAGTGCCGTAGGCAGAGGCAAGGACGACAAAGGGCTGGAGGATGATAGGCTCGCGGGACCTGGCAGCGGGACCGAGTAGGGTCGAGTCCACGGGAGGCCTTCGCCATCCCAGGACTCGCAGACCCAACGATTCAGCAATGTCTTCG
>NW_003315030.1:627793-630053 GCF_000150825.1 Verticillium alfalfae VaMs.102
ATTCTCCTGAGAGTCTCCTCGTCGGGCTTAAAGAACAGGTTTCCCACGGCGTACTGGCCCAGAGAGGCAGCTTAATGTTCTCCTCGCGCTCAAAGTTCTTGATGAAGAACTTGTGAGGGATGGACGTCATGACGCCAGCGCCATCACCGTCTCGCACATCAGAACCCACAGCACCTCTGTGGGTCATGTTGCAGAGCAGGTTGCGCGCATCGCTGACAATCTTGTGGCTAGGCTTGCCCTTGATGTGGCTGGAGAGCCGTTAGTGAAGATTCAGGCACAGCGGGATGCAAAAACAGGGCACGTACCAAGCAAAGCCCACACCGCAAGCATCTTTCTCAAGGTCTGGGTCATACAGACCTCTGTTGAACCAGGGTTAGCGACGGCGCCGAGTGGCGGGGACGGCAGACGCGACATACTGCTTCACCGGCAGAGCACCTGCCCAGGAGGTGTTGCCCTCCTCCTGGTACTCATAGGGAGTGTATTGCTCTTTTTCAGCGTCGAAAGAAGTTTGTTGGTCGTTGAAATCCTCAGGCAGGCCCATGCTAGGCGACAACCGTCGGCTCGTTATGGGAGTGGGATTCGGAATGAGAGAGCGTAGGAGGTATGGGATCGTCGAGAGGAGCAGAGCGAGCTGCACGTGCGGCGGATCTAGAAGGAAGAATAAAATGCCGCGGTCAGTAGGAGGTCTCGTGGGTAAAGTGCAATGCAATGTGTGAAATTGTGTATGAGGACAAGTGAAGACAAGATGAGATCCAGGCGAGGCGGTGCGAAGTGTTGGCTTTTCGTTTGTCGGCGGCGGGGTACGTTACGGGCCGGAAACGGACGGGGCAATCCATTTCAGACTATGTGATGAGAGAGAGACACGGCCGTCCCTTTCCTCATTTGAGTTTGAAGTGGCTGACGTTCCGGCAGGCGGGTCAAGAACGAGAAGATTGCCATGGAGAAAGTCTTAAGAAGCTGGCGTCTTGCATGGGGCATGTGTGCGACAAGCACGCTGCATTGGCAAGCGACCGGATTGTTTTCATGCCCGCATCACCACGAGTGCTTGCTCGGCAACGCATGATCAATGCCTGATGCCCGCAGCTCACATTTCGTCTCAAATCTTGTCTCGTCGGGAGCAGATTCACGGCGATAACGAAAGCGTAGCATGCAAGTGCGGTGCGGCGCGCGGCATAGTGTTGTACTGTAGTGCGTGGGTGCTATAGTGTCTAGCAGCCATGCGTAGCGCCAAGTGGAGCGAGGGTGGGAGCAGCGCCAATGGCTGCACGCGGAATGACAAGCAGATGCAGCATTGATAGGCGAACAGGCCATCGTCGCCCGCCCAGCCAGCAAGCAGCATCAACGCCTCCACACCGACGTGGTCGAGTTGGCTGGCGAAATGGGAGCCCTGGCGAACGCGGCTCCTTATCTGAGTCGCGGCAGGCTGACATCACCGCGACCAGGGGGGCCGGGCGACCATGAACCTGTGCGCTCTCGCTCATATCGTCGCGCTTCCACCAAAGAACAGCGCATAGCTTGCATACTCGTGCTGGTGCTGCACAATCGCTTTCGCCAGTCCCGCTGGTGTGCGGAAGGAGGACAGGCCGTCGATCAACGTCGTCCCTTTCTCCTGTCGATTCTTCGGTGAAGCCCAACGAATGATGGCGCCTGCTCCCACACCCATTGCCGCCAGCCGCGGGTCGGGTCGGTTCCCTGGCATCGAACTAACATCCCCAATTGCCGGGTCGTTTTCGTTCATTCGGCTCTTCGCACGTCGTCCGTGGCGCTCGTGGTTTCATCTTGTCGTAGGCGGAGGCGGAGTGCAATTGTAGGAAAGGCGGGGAGTGAGTGGCATGGGCGCTGACACGACTTACCTTACCAAGTAGCGGGTTCTGTACCGTGATGTACTTCGTAGCGTTGAAGGGGTATCGAATGTTCGCTAGGACAGCGGTGTCAGGAGGCTCAGTCGGCGGATAGGTGGATCTATCGTAGGAGCACCGCGAGAGAGGAATGAAAAGGCAAGAGAAGGGGGACAAGAGGGTGGTCAGGCAGAAGGGGGTGATGGGCTCGTTTTTATGGCGAGAGGGGGTTGATCTTCCTCACACTTTTGTGCCTTGGGTCCGGGGGGGGAGGGGTCGAGGATGGGCAAAGGTGGGCGGAGGGCAACAGGCGATGGTCAAGACACTGGACTAACCTGGGGGGGCTAACAGGGACAAGTCACTCCGAGACTGGGGGAAAGCCCTGGGAGCGGCGTCGGGATGGAGGTTAAATTCTGGGTAGC
>NW_003315030.1:630638-633256 GCF_000150825.1 Verticillium alfalfae VaMs.102
GGAGGGGCAAAGCACGTGTCAGAAAACCCGCTTCCCTCGTTCAACATGCTGTCTCATCGGTCCACTTCACCAAAGCCCTACGTGCTCAACACGTACATCTCGGGCCATTGTGACCCTGGTCCATAAGTAGCCCTTCGGTCTGGTCGCTGAGCAGCCAACTCACCGGCGTCACAAACACAGCGCTTGCCGTTTCTTGGCCTCGTCTGGCTGGGCGGTGAGTGCCGGCGCTCTCTCATGTTATGCAGCCTCAGCAGCAGCCTCTTCCTCAGCCAGCGGCTGACCAGCTCTGGAAATGACGACGGGCCTGTCGAGAGCCAACGGTACACCTTGAAGCGCAGCCATGTCTGAGTCTCTCCCTCCCTCTACTCATGAAGGACATCCCCGCCCTGGTGGCGCCGTTCGGGGTATTCTCCATGGGAGAAAGAAGCTCCAGTAACAAGTGGCGGCGGTCTCCTCCGCCATCCAACCAGAGACTGGCCATTTCGGAGCCTGTCGAAGCCTTGACGGACCCTCGAGCGAATCGACTGGCATGAATGTCTTTGGCGCAGTAAAATATTTGGTGTCAGACAAATTTCAACACCACACATCTGTTCAGGCCAGACATGCGACCCCAATTGCCCAATCGCCCCGTAGGCCAGGACCCCCGTCCCCAAGATGCACCCCACATCCGCATGCAGAGCTGCAAGGATATGAAAGTCTCGGTGGCTGGCTCGTGCTCGAGGGGAGATCCCTGCGCATCCGTCGCATCTCGCGAAACAAAAAATGTCATCGTCGAAAGACCCCAGAGCTCCCACCAATCACCAAATCCGATTTCAAAGAGGTCGCCTCGGCCGATGTCGCCTCCAAGGTCCTGCCCGCCGGCCAAAGCTGCAACGTGCTGTTGGCGTCTTGCAGGTGGTGCACCCCCATCGAACCCCTCCAGCCTCCTGGTACGGGACCCTTTTTTTATTGACGCAGCGCCGTCATCCACTGCAACCCTTCAGCCCGGGACAACAGCCGAACCCATTGTAGTCAGTGGTTCGTCCACACCATCAGGAGGGAGGGCTGATCGAACATGTGCCGCGGACATGTGCTCGTCGATAATTTGATCGCCCACACCACAATTATCGGAGCGACAGAGACACAATCACGAAAAGACAGTGCTTCCGTATCTTCAGGAAAGTAAGGTCCGGAGGATACCCTGAATGACCATCCAATGGTGAACAGACAGCAGCCTCGTATCACTTCGTCGTGTCACTATTGTTGCCTTTTTGTCCCACCTTTCTTCTGCGCGAAAGGTCGTCTAGGATGGTTCGCCCGTCAGGCCATATATGTGGTGCATGGAGGGGCATTGCGAATGAGGGGCTATGGGGTTTCAACGCCAGAATTGGAATCCGTGGACGGCAGAACACCCACGGCGAACGGAGGGAAGGGGCCTTTTTCTTCTGAGCGCCAGAGCCGTAGCCAGCGCGATCGAAATACCAAAAAAACCCTCAATGCCTTGTCGCGCGCCGCCATCGATCGTTGCCCAATCGCGATGGTGCCTCTCGGGCGAATCTGAGTGCTGGCCAATAGAGGCTGGCTCGGTTCACATTGGCACTGCTGCGATTCGGCACATCTCGTTCCAGTTGAAGCTGTTCTGGAGGTTGGGCTATGGCCCCGTCTATCGCGTTGTCAATACATCGACATGGAGAAATAAAGACGAGTCGACCAATCACTTGTCACATCGGCGCCATCTCTGGCTTATCTCAGACCAACCAAAACGACACTGACCCTCCCACGCATGCACATGCTGGAAAATGGATCCAGCAGAGGGGGGTTCTTACTAGTTCGCATGCGCTTCTGCTGGTAACCCCCCCGCGGCACGTTCCAGTTCTGGCAATCTGGGAGATCTTGCGGCGGGACAGCTTCCTTGCTGGCGGCGCCGCACTGATGCATGTCTCGGCCTCTGAGAGGACGACGATGTTGCTAGCCCATGTCAAAATCCATCACTGACCGCGTCAACGGTGTCGAGGGATAGCATATCCTACGTCACCGAACACGAGTGCATACCAGAATTATTCAACGACTCAAACTCAACAGGCGGGTTGGCGGTGCACGGTATCACAAGAGAGTTTCTTGGTGTGTAAAGGAGGGGTTTCGACAGATTGATTGACGGACGCTCCTCCGGTCAGCGATCTGATCCTCTAAAACGTGTCCGTGGAAATCGGGGTGAGAAAGGGGGGAAGGGGTGTTCAAAGGCGAATGGCGGGGGGGACATTCCAATGGGCGCTCCCTGATCATCACGTCCACAAGCACAAATTAGGGGGTTTCGTGATGTTGACCAGGGCTGCCAGCAGCACTAGGATATAGCCGATGCCGCGGCTGACCTGACGCAGAGGGTATTATAAATGTATGATTCGTTCCTGGTCGAAATTCCCCATCTCCGCTTGGCCTTAACTGCGGAGTCGAAGCGGCGAGGACGAGGACGTCGCCGTATGGGACACAGAAGCATCAGGCGTGCCACGGCCGAGGGGAGCCCGAGAGAAAGGCCCTGGGACCACCCGACATCGGCCGAGCGGCCAAGACCAGAAAGAAGGGGGGGGCGCAACTGTGACACCGCCCTGGCTCTCGCCCTCGTCCTCGCGTTCATCTGAGCC
>NW_003315030.1:633356-643575 GCF_000150825.1 Verticillium alfalfae VaMs.102
AAGGCGATCAGGAAAGAGTATTCCATTGTGAGACGGCGTTCGTTGTTGGTGAGGAAGGGGCGGAGAGGAGAGGGGCAAGGGGGCCAGGGGAAGGGGAAGGGGGGCTCGCGAATCTGAAAACAAAGCATTGGCAGGCGCCGCAAGCGCTAGGATGCGCGCGGCTGTTATTGAATGTGGGGTAAAAGGGGAGGACAGGCAGCAAGCAGTAAGCAGCAAGCAGCAAGCAGGAAGCTTGGGCCCTGCAGCCGCATGGGTAGCAACTGCCAAGCTAAAGCCACTACGAACATGTCGTGACTTGTTTACTTCCTGCCCCATTACGTTTCTGTGACTATCCGAACGTGACAACGTCCATTTTCTCCAACCCTCGACATCCCAGACATCCCTGGTTTCTCTTACGCATCATTTCAACGACGACCTCCCATTGAAGGCGGAAGGGCGAGAAGGGCGAGAAGGGGAAAAACGAACAAACTCTAACCTTCCCTTCTGACGACCTGCAACGAATAGGACACATCCCAACCCCTCCTCGCCGGCCTTTCAGCCCATGAGACACACACCATCATGTTCGGTCTCCTCCCAGACCTGACTCCTCGAGACGTACGCTCGAACCCCCCCGCTCTCTGCCTCCCCTCTCCTCCGTCGTGAGGGCCTGGCCTCCTGCACGTTGCAAACTCTGACCTGCGGTGTGATGTGATGACCTTTGACTGACTTTTTCTCTCCCTAGTCACACTCGGTCTGGTATTCGTCCTCCCGAAACCCGCAGCACCACCCACCTGCGCCCGACCCATCTGCCGATCACACGAACCCGCATCCCGATCATGCCGCCCAGCAGTCCTCGTCGCGCCGCGCCGGCCAGCTGCTCCTCGAGCGGTCCCAGCTCGCGCGCCTGCGCGCCGACGAGCACAACCTCGACCGTCGCCGCCTCAACGTGCAGAAACTTTGGCAGCACATGGCTCAAGCCCCCCGGCGTGCCCAAGACGCTGCACCAGATGCGCGAGGAGCGGCGCGAGGCCGAGGAGCACGCCGAGGCCGTGCCCCGCGAGCAGCTGCAGCAGGAGCTCGCCGAGCCCGAGGAAGGCGGCGGCCCCCAAGCCCAAGGAAAGGCGGCGGCGCCGAGGAAGAAGAATGCGACAGCCGACATGGAGGACCTGGGCGACGGCGCGCGGGATCTCGGACGAGGAGATTCCCGATGCCGATGCCGTGGGCATGGAGCTAAGTGCCATTGGCGAGTCGTCGACGGATGAAGCGTCCGACTCGGATAATAGCAGCGCATCGAGCGGGGATGGCGACGACGATGGCGACGATGGGTCGAGGGCCGGGGACGGGCCTGGCAGGGGGGAGGCGCTGCGGGAGGAGCGCAGGGCTGAGCTCGTGCAGGCGCGGATGCGCATGGCGCGCGGCGGCGACGACGATGTATACGGGGCCGACGAGGAAGAAATAGAGGCCGAAACGGAGGGACAGCTGCTGCTCGAGGACGAGGGCGACAGCTTCCTGCCTGTGCATGGTCAGGTCGCCGACGAGGACCTCGATATGGACGCCGACCTCGATGGCAGCATGGCTGACGGAGCCGAGCTCAGCGGCGTCTACGAGCACACGGACACCGAGGCTGAGCTAAGCAGCAGCCTGCCCTCGGACAGCAGTGACGCCGAGGACGAGGAGGACGTGGGTTTCGCACCGCGGTCGTCCCTCGGGGCTGGCGTGCTGCGGCCGCCGACGAGTCCGACGATGCAGGGGCGCGGTCAGACCCCTCCGCGGCAGGATATGGACCTCAGCAGTCTTTTGTCAGGAGGGGACAGTAGTATGCTGGGGAGCAGTCCGCAGGCGAGGGCTTCCCGCAGCGGTAGCATGAACAAGGTTGGGGCGTTGTTTTGGAGCGGTGCCGCGCTTGAGGCACGACCCCAGCGCGTCTTGAATCTGGCGTTCAATGTGGGGGGGGGCGCATCAGCATGGTACGGGTGGTTGGGCTACGCAAAAGATTGAGGCCATAGCAGCCGGTGAACGGGTCTGTTTTACGATTAATGAGTAGGAAGCATTACCTGTGCCACTGCCAGGGATGAAACCGAGAATGTGGAGAGCGAAAGCATCCTTGAACATGATTCAATGTGTCATGTGTCCTGTCTGTGGTTGTTGAGTGGGTCGTGCGGTGGTGTTTATCGTGATGCAAATTGCCCCATTCGTGACGAGGGTCCCAGATGCCTCAACGGGATCTATCATGACGGGACTCTTTTTTGCACTCTGATTGTTCATCTGGTGGCATGGTGAGCAAGCAGAACACTATCAGAAACGGCGACCCAACGTCAGCAAAGTGTTCAAGGTCGTATCAACCTGATAGTTTCCCTGTCAGATCGTTGCCTACCATGAACGGTGAACGACGGGGAAAATCCTGCCGAAGCTCCCTGTTACGACTCCGAGTGCATGGTACACAAGCCTTGTTCGATTCTGACGCGGTATACCTACTCTTGTCGTCTTAACTCCTCTGTTGGGCGTGAAGAGGGCGAAACTCGTTGTTGCCGGCGCCGCAAAGGGGTTCCTCGTCTCTCATGTTGAATGCCTAGCTGAGGATGACCTTGTTGAGTATCGAAGTTCCCAAGTCGGTGAAACGGAAAATAAAATGCGCCTAAGGTGTGCTTTTAAGCATCGTAAATCAATTGCTGATCAAGTTTTGGCCAAAATATCCGGCGGCCGCATACTCAAGGACCGCTCTTTCGCAAGCTGACGAGGTGGTCGACACATCTGCACCCGACGCGCTGATATCTTCCAATACCGTGACCCAAGTTCTACCGCGGTCACAGATTGGACGAGCCACCACGAAAGTTGCTTCACCAACGACTTGAACTTCTCACGCTGGTCTCCTCCGTGCAGTGGTGTAGTCGACGTAGTGTCAAGTGGCACTTGACATCTGGTATGCGTGGCGATTGCGAACGCGGGCCGATGACAAGAAGATCTCGGGACAGGCACCGAAGAATTCAGGCACTTATTTCTCCCCAAACGGCAGCTCGAAGCTTTATGAATATGTCTACTCTGACGATCACTTGAGAGCTATCGTTGAATCTGTCAGGCGGGCAGCTCTCCAACGCAGCACTCAAGAATATCTCGGAAAGCGGACTGACAGGCTTTCAAAAGACCATCGCGAAAGAGCAGGGGATGACAACGTCACAAAGATCCTTGCAATGGCCCATGCTGCTACCTAGCCGTTGCCGAGGCTCTCGGAGCGCGAGTATTGCTGGGCCACACGTAAGGCTGGCAAAGGTTGAGGACACAATTTGATCCCTGCAATCATTTACCAAGTCGTCCCGGAAGACTTAGAAGCCAACGACGCAGGCCACAGGGTGAGGTTACATCCGAACATCAAGGTGTCACAGTATGACCAGAGCACTGCCACGCCCATGGTAGGACGTATGCCTACTGATCAACAGCCATTGCCATTTGCCATACACAGGTAAGACAGCCATCAACATTCGCCCCCCTCTATCATTCAATAGAGAGCCTTCAAGCCGTGTATTATGCACTGCACACATGACAAGCCTCCGCAGAGAAAACAAATGCAGTCTCCTTTTTGAAAGCTCACGCCAAACGCCAATGGTGCACCCTTGACCGTCCCAGAAACTCCGTAGTCGGCAGCCCATAAGCCAGGCACACATGCAAGCCCCCAGTCTCCCGTTTTCCCGCCGCTAAAAGACCCAGACGTAGAAGAACAGGAAGCCAACGGCGGCAAAGAAGGCGAGCCACACCTTCCAGCCGACGCCGGTCTTCTGCGCCATGACGAGCATCCTGTTCATGGTGCCGCGGATGCGCAGCCGCGTCGAGTCAAACGTGTCGTTCATCTTCTCCGCCAGGGCCGAGGAGTCGCGAATCTCGTCGCCAATGGCGTGTGTCATCTGCGAGACGAAATCAGCTGTACGCTCGTAGACCCAGGGGGGAGGGGGGGACATACGTCCTTCAGGATCTTGACCTTGCCCAGGATACCCTCAACCTGGGCATCGTTCTGGCTCTCGAGCTCGTTGAGCACGGCGTCGCTGTACTGGCCCCTTTTGCTGCTACGTCAGCTTGCTGTTCGCTCAACGGCGCCGCCCTGGTTGCTCGTCTCTCGGCGGGATCTGGGAAGCGGGGAGTGCGTTGCCCACGTACTTGCGGTTTGGGGTCGCAGACCGGAAGCCGCCCGGCGCGCCAAAGGCAGGCGAAGACGTCGCGCCGTTGCTGTTGCCGCCGGCATAGCCGTAGCCGTAGCCGCCGCTGGGACCGGCGCTCGGTGGACGACGGGAGCCGTCGTTGTAGCCCTCGAAGAGGGCGCTGCGGGAGTCGCGCTGGTGGAGGGAGGACGGGCCGAATCTGGGAACCGGGCCGTGTTAGCTAAGGGGGTCGCTGTAGATGAGGCGCGTCGCGACGGGTAGCTGCGAGCGTTGCTGCGATGCAGAGAGGCCACTGCGTTCTGTCGCCGGAAAGGGGGCTCGACGGACCTTGATGCCATGATGATCGGGCTCTGCTGATGTCGTCGTCGTCGTCGTCTAGAGGTCGTGGTGATGCTGGTCGCAGAGCGGCGCAGGGAGATGCATCCGCGTTCGTGATGTCCAGCGGTGCTTCGAGTTTCTTGCCTTGTGAGACAGTGATAAGTCGTAGGATAGGTAAAGACTTTGATGTTTCTCGCTTTCCCGGGGGAAGGTATAAAGGGTCGTATTGATGGCCGTCGCTGACAGGGTTCTGAACTTTTTGCGACCCCCCGGCGAGATCAGATTGCCGCTGTCCAAGGATAGATAGATAGTTGGCTGATAGAGCACAGGTGTTCATTAAACTCGACGGGCCCATGTGGCGTCACCGTCACTGGCTGCACTCAGTCCACTGTTACGTTTAGGCGGCGCAAGGGGAGCGAAGAGGGGGGCGAATGTGTGCAGGGACGGGACATGAGGGGGCCCCCCAAATTAGGCATGGTCGAACATGGGCCAATGGCGTGTTGTGGCCCATTGCTACTTCAACTTGGTCCCCT
This sequence comes from Verticillium alfalfae VaMs.102, assembly GCF_000150825.1. Lineage (NCBI taxonomy): Eukaryota > Fungi > Ascomycota > Sordariomycetes > Glomerellales > Plectosphaerellaceae > Verticillium > Verticillium alfalfae. Next base: position 638,335 of record NW_003315030.1, read on the forward strand.
CGTGATGGCCTCATGTGTCCCTTGAGCAAACAATCTCAGCAACGTGGAGCAGTCATCTCAGGAGCAGCTTCTGCTGCCGCTGCCCCGAATGGCATGCAAATATATCGAGTGGTGACAGACAGGTTCATCACGTTATGGGACTGCATGTTCGTTGGCCGTAGGCCATGGGCCTCTGCACCACGGCTCACACCGCCACATGGGTGGATGCCAGCCTCCCTGACCACCACTGTGAAATTGCGAGCTCCCGCTGCGCAACACATCTGCGTCGCTCCCCTGCAAGCGAAAGTTCCGTGATTGTGGGAAGCAGCCTTCACACATGTATTCATGGGTCTTAGCTACCTCAGCGCGAGTGCGACAGCAAGACTCGATCCCCACGACTGGATCCCAGGCAAGAAAAGAGGCCTGGTCCAGAAGTCGCATCGTGCCTCGTCCGTCACGCCATCCTCCGTCAACGCTCTTGTCCAAGCTCCAAATCGCATTCATCATGTCATCATCCCCGGCGCTTCCGGCCAGCCATAAACTTTTTGTCTTGTCGTCGTGTGTGCCGATTGCCCTTTTCCCTTCTTCAGGCCGAAAATGAAAACGTCCTCTCAAGGACCCGTAAGCAGGCTGATGCAGGCTTAGTCGGTGTCCATCTTGGAATCCGTGTCTTCGGGTGCGTGGAAGTCCTCGTCATCATCGTCCTCGTCGTCCTGGGCAGGGTTCTCCTCGGCGGCCTTGGCCCAGTCGATGACACGGCCACGGGTGCGGCGGCCGCCCTCGACAATGTTGTTCAGGTCAATCTCCTCGAGGCCGTCCTTTTCTTCGATGGCTGCGCACCGCATGTCAGTCACGGTGTTGTGTAGGGAGCGCCGGGGCACAATGGTGGGGGTAGGGATGGAACCAGTGGAGAGAAAAAAGGCAGTCGCGTCTTACCGGGCTGGTTGGTTCTGCAGGGGGCGCAAACTGTTAGCGATGCAATCACAATGGAGGATGCAAATTGTATGCGCCGGTTGCGCACTTACAGTCTCCTCCTCGTCGCTGGAGCTGCTGTCATCCTCGTCCATGGCGCTGTCCTCGACGCTGGTCTCGGCGACACCCTTGCCCTTGTTGGCGGGGGTCTCCTCGGCGAGCTGGTTGTTGGTGGGCTCCTGGGCAGACATGATGTCGGTCGTGTGTTTGGTCTGGGGAGGGAAGGGGAATGCTGTGGTTGAGGTTTTTCGCGTGTTGGGTGGTAGGTAGGAGGAAGTAGAGTAGGCACGGAGCTGGGCTGCACGACGGGGTGGGAGCGTGAAGTGGAGGTGAGGCGGCGCGAAGTGGGTTTTATCACTTGCGCCTTTCTTTTGCTGCCGTCGCTGGCGCCTTCCCCAGCACAGCTCTCGCCAAAGCTTGCGAGCTCAGCGGTTGGCGGCGGGCAGCTCCTCCCTAGCAACCATTATGCTGCCTGTTTCGGACTAGTGCGGAGCTCCCTCGATTGGTGACAGGCACGTGACTGTTGGGAGAAGACATGTTTGCCCCTCAATGACCTGAGGACATAGATTGAGCATCAAGGGAGGGACCGCAGAGTCAAAGGCTGGGGAGTTCATCTTGCTGTTCTAGGCAAGTGGTGGCTGGAGGAGCCTCTATGGGCCGCTCTCGCAGATCAAGCCTGCCTTGGACCGTCACTAGAGCCCGTATCATTCAACACCGGGTCACCAACCACCTCTGACTTGCTTGCGTGATGTATTAGTAGTGTGTTTCTCTTCATCCGCTCTGTTCCGTCCCGACAGAGTGGCCGGACCACTGCCCACCTACTGGTCAGCCTAGTCCGTTAAAATGAAACTCGACCTGCCAAGATCCCGCAAGGACAACACCAGCACTCCCAGTCCTACCCTGTCCAACCCAGCGCGCCAACTTGACAACGTCGGCCCCGTAAGGATGAAGCAGAACAACCAGTCCACCAACCACCCTCTCCGCCCGCTCATTTATCCCCAGACGTGAGCGTCAGCAGCACAACTCCCGCAATCACCCACCAGTACCTGTAAAATCGTCAGCAAACCACTCCCAACAGCACCAGAAGGGGGAGAGGGAGAAGGGAGAGGCGGCAAAACGGCCTCCCCCGCCCTCCGCGCCAATGCCAGGACTCACTTCTGCAACAGCGTCTTCTCCGCCTCAGGCTCCTTCTTCCTCCCATCCACAAGCACAACCGGCTTGTTGACCGTAGGGGTCTCCCCAGCCCCGCCGACCGTGACGACAGCCTGGGGCCCAAAGTCCCGCGTGGCGCCGGCGTCGATGCGCACGCCGCGCGCCCCGGCCCCGAGCAGCGTGCCCGAAGCGTCGACACTGAGCAGCAGGTGCGGCGCGTAGCCCTTGGCGAACGTCGCCGCGCTTGTGACCGAGACGCCGGACCGCCAGGCGCCGGCGGCGGCGTCCCAGGCGCCGATGCGTACGCGGTCCGCGTCCGCCGGCAGGTCGGGCGCCTCGTAGGACGCGACGGTCGCGGACGACGGCGTCGAGGCGTCGTAGTGAATCTCGGCGAGCGGGAGGGGCGCCGCGGCGTCGGCTGTCGAGGGGGTGATGGGCTGGTAGTGGAGGTGTGCGATGCGCGGGCTGGCCGTGGCGAGGGCCGCGGCGGCGAGGGCCGTGAAGAGAGCAGTGGCCCGCATGACTGTGGCTTTATTCGGGGAGCACGTGCATGCAGATGGGCGGCGATGCTGATGCTGGTGCTGATTGACAGCTTTCGTAGGATCTCGAGGGAAAGTCGTGGGCGCCGCAGAGAGCTCGTTGGTGGTAGGTGGATTGATCATGCATCTACCTGTCGGAACGTTGCTGGTCCGGAGTTACTTCGGCTGGGGAGCAGGCACACTCTCAGCAACACTAGGCAATCCCCACTCTCACAGGACTTGTATGGTGTTGAACTACAAACTTGGGCGGGTACAATCAAGATGTCACAGATCGGTAGGCCTTCCCAGGCAATTCTCAAGCTCGCAAGTCTGCAATTTTATTCTCTCGTCTTTGCTCAGATCTTCTTCTGCCGCCAAGTGTTGCTAGCCTCGGAGTCGCGTCTGGACAGTGAGCCCACCCACTCTGCGGGAAAGTCAAAGGTAAGAATCTTTCTCGTACAACCAAGCCAAAAGCCACAGCCCAAAAATTCCAGAAACCTATTTGTTTTGATGACACGAAATTACACCATGCTCGTGCAAAAGAAATCTCTGTCTATGGACCATCGTTTCCCTGTTGTGTAGCAAAGAAAACCAAGTGAATCAGCGAAAACACCCTTTGTGTCTCTCTTGAGGTGAAAACAGGAAGAGGCCGTTAAGGAAAATCAAATCCCAAGCAATGTAGCAAACATGCGTGAAACGAGTGTGTCGTCGCGTGGAGACCGCCATGTCGTATCACTCTTTCTTGAAAATCAGTTGCAAAATAGGGCCTTCTACCCCAGTCGAGTGCCCAACGCCCAGAGCCAGAAACCGCCAGTCTGGTCTCGAATTATGGTAGCGTCCCATGAAGCTTCGACCGCGGCCGGTCTGCGGACTTGGGTGGCGCTTGTTTGTCGTAAGGACGCGATCTAAAACAATCGATGCAAAGAGAGTGTGTGCGGTGGCGTTGACTAAATCGTCTATGGACAGCCAGAGACTCCTACTCATCGAGTGTTCAGCGAGAGGCCCTGGAAAGCAGGCCAGTCACCTGTGGGTGTCAAGGTCGAAATACTGGAATCGTGTGAAGTCGAGCCCTGAGGTGGCGTCTGGAAACGACCCCGCATCGCATAGTCACCGGATTGCGGGTAGCTGTAGGTGTCCAACGACGGCATGACGCCGGCTGAGTATGGCATATTTGCCTGGCGATTTGTGTTGCCGACAGCACCGAGGTGAGCGTAGGGATAACCGGATTGCGGTGCCTGACCGTAACCAGACCCTGGCGCGGGCACACCTCTGTCGCCTCCTACAGATGAACTGAACGTGTTAGGTAATCCGCGAGCAGCAGGATTGACTCCGGTGAAGCTGGCATGCTGCTGCTCAAGCTGCTGCTGCTGCTGCTGCTGCTGTTGCTGCTGAGGAGCAGACGACTGCTGCTGGCGCCGTTCAGGGTTCTGCGCAGCACGCTGAATACCAACGGCGCCTGGTCCAATGCCACTAGGAGCCTGAATACCGAGGGTCGGACTAGCGAATGAGGCAGGGTTGATAGCGGACATCCAGATCCTGGTCTTGTAAATCTTGAAAAGGTCGGTGACGAGGGAGTTAAAATTGATGTATGCGTCGGCGAAATAGTAGAAAGTCAATTTCTTCCAATCCCTGAAAGCAGGTTAGTATCCAACGCGAACCTGCAGGTCCGGGACGTCAACTTACATTTGGAATTCGGCATCGAGAATTTCCATGTTGAGGCCGTGTTCCTTAACCTTTTGCATGCATACACGTTTCGCCTTGCCTCGTTGCCCTCCTTGTCTCGAGGGCATGATCTCATGACTTGTGCGAGACGTTTGATGAGCTTGGGCTTAAGCTCCCCAGCATTAGCTTCCTGCATGTGGTGTTGACTTGGAGGTCCATGCCGCCAACCGCACTACCCTGAAGTCCGTTGGCGGCAGCCATGAGACCGGCGCCTGTGCCATCTTGCGCAGCGGCGGCGTTTTGCGAGTACATCATGAGCCATTTGTACTGCTCTTCAGCATAGTGCTCTTTAAGTTCTTTCGCCGTCTGCCAGTCCACGTTGTCCCGCATGACCGTTCCCAGGTCAGTTCCACGATCGGCTTCGACAATGACGAGGTCTCCAGGCTTCACCGTCAGGCCGGTACCTTCCTGAATGTAAAAGACGTCTGCTCGAGCACACTTGAAGACCACAATATGAAGCAGCTGGTTGTGCCGCGGTTGCGACATGCCGTAGACGTTCCTATGAGGCGAAGGGGCACGATTGGCATACTGGGGTTGCATACCATATGGCGAGGGAAAAGGGTTGCCAAAGGATAGCCCTTGGGGAGGCGCAGCGAGCCCACCGCCGGGTGTGAAGAAAGAGGCCGTTTCAGGCATCATAGCAGCCTGACGCTGTTGGAAAGAGCGCATAGAGGCGTCGGCAAAGGTGCCAGCGGAGTACCCCGTGTTCTCGGCATACCCGAGCCCGTAGTCAAGCACCTGCGCGGACTCAGCCACGGGCGTGGTTTCCAATGGCCCAAGCGACTCGTTGATGGAGCTGATGGATGCTTGTCGGGTGGGCACGTCTGCGAAAGAGTGTCTTCTGCTCTGTTGCCCGTCGCCGGGGCCACCAAATCCGAGAGAACTGTGCCAAAAAGGT